>NC_053495.1:148577799-148782799 GCF_905171775.1 Rana temporaria
AAACAGTCCGACAATGCTACAGCTGTGGCCTATATCAATCACCAAGGAGGCACCAGAAGTCTGGATGCTCAGAGAGAGGTGAATCACATCTTGTCCTGGGTAGAAAGCAAAATTCCTTGCCTGTCTGCGGTCTTCATTCCAGGGGTAGAAATTGGCAGGCGGATTTCTTAAGCCGCCAGCAACTGAGTCCAGGAGAATAGTCTCTACACCCCGACATATTTCAAATCATGTGTCAGAAATGGGGTACCCCAGATGTGGACCTGTTGGCTTCCAGATTCAACACAAAACTGGAGAACTTTGTGTCAAGGACAAGAGATCCCTTTGCTCAAGGGTCGGCCCTGACAATTTTGATATTCTCTGATTTATGCGTTCGCTCCTGTTCCGCTTCTCCCACGATTCCTTCAGAGAGTCAAGAGGGAAGAAAAGCCGGTGAGTTTGGTTGCCCCGGCTTGGCCCAGGAGACCCTGGTACGCGGAAATTGTAAAGGTGGCAGAAGGAAGACCTTGGGTTCTCCCACTACGCTCGGACCTACTATCGCAGGGTCCAATATTCTATCCTGCCTTACAAAGTCTAAATTTGACGGTTTGGCTGTTGAGAAGTTGAAGTTGGCCTTGAGCACTATCAAGGGCCAGATCTCGGCCTTGTCAGTATTCTTTCAAAGACCGCTTGCCTCTCATTTCCTAATCCGGGCCTTTGTTCATGGAGCGCTGCGCTTGAATCCGCCAGTTAAGTCTCCTGTGTGCCCATGGGATTTGAATTCGGTATTGTCTGTTTTACAGAAGCTACCTTTTGAACCATTACACCATGCTTCTTTAAATCTTTTGACAAAGAAACAGTTTTTTTCTCGTAGCCATATCCTCAGCAAGGAAGGTATCAGAATTGGCAGCTGTTTCGTGTAAACAGCCGTACATGATTATTCATGATAACAGGGTGGTGCTGCATCCTCACCCGACTTTTTTACCTAAGGTGATTTCATCTGAATCAAGATATAGTCCTACCGTCTTTTTTTCCAGAGGAAGAGAGTCTACACTCTCTAGATGTTGTAAGAGCAGTAAAAGTTTATCTGCAAGCTACGGCCCAGATACAGAAGACTGATTCTCTGTTTATTCTGCCACAGGGCCCAAGGAAGGGCCAGGCAGCGTCAAAATCTACTATTGCTTGTTGGATTAGACGAGTCATTATTCAGGCCTATGGTTTAGAAAAGAAGATTCCTCCTTTTCAGGTGAAAGCGCACTCGACTAGAGCAGTTGGTGCTTCATGGGCAGTGCAACACCAGGCCTCCATGGCTCAGATCTGTAAGGCTGCTACTTGGTCTTCGGTCCATACATTTACTAAGTTCTACCAGGTAGATGTGAGAGGGTACGAGGATGCCGCCTTCGGGCATAGTGTACTGCAGGCAGCAGTATAGATCCTCTGGCGGTCTTATTTCTGATCTGTGTCTCCCTCCCCTCAATTTAAGCATTGCTATGGGACATCCCATTAAGTAATTAAGGCTCTGTGTCCCGTGATGTATGAGCAAGAAAATAGGATTTTTTAATACAGCTTACCTGTAAAATCCTTTTCTTGGGAATACATTACGTGACACAGAGCTCCCGCCCCTCTTTGCTACAAAACTGAGGTACTCTCCATTCGGGAGAGGTTATATAGGGGAGGAACTCAATTATAATTGGGTTTGCCAGTGTCCAATCACCTGTGGTGACTACATAACCCATTAAGTAATTAAGGCTCTGTGTCCCGTGATGTATTCCCAAGAAAAGGATTTTTACAGGTAAGCTGTATTAAAAAATCCTATTATTTTCTGGCAGTGCCCCTCCCGAGACTAGATTCTGGATCTGCCAGGCTGTGAGTTCCCTCTTACACTACTAAATGCCAATACCAAGCACTGTATCTAGTATGAATCTTGAGGGGGAACTCCACGCAAAATTTCAACTAAAAACCGGCATGGGTCCCCCCTACAGGAGCATACCAGGCCCTTGGGTCTGCTATGGATTTTAAGGAGACACCCCCCTGCGCTGAAAAACCGGCCATACCAGACCCGTATCCGAGCAGCAGCCCGGCCGGTCAGGAAAGGGGTGGGGACGGGCGAGCGCCCCCCCCCACCCCAAAGCACCTGTCCCCATGTTGATGAGGACAGGGTCTCTTCCCGACAACCCTGGCCATTGGTTGTCGGGGTCTGCGGGAGGGGAGCTTATCGGAATCCGGGAGCCCCCTTTAATAAGGGGGCCCCCAGATGCCGGCCCCCCACCCTAGGTGAATGAGTATGGGGTACATCGTACCCCTACCCATTCACCTGGCGGAAAAAATATATGTCCCCACCCCTTTCCTGACCAGCCGGGCTGCTGCTCGGATACGGGTCTGGTATGGATTTTGGGGGACCCCCCCCACGCCGGTTTTTCGGCGCAGGGGGTGTCTCCTTAAAATCCATAGCAGACCCAAGGGCCTGGTATGCTCCTGTAGGGGGGACCCATGCCGTTTTTTTAGTTGAAATTTGGCGTGGAGTTCCTCCTCAAGATTCATACCAAACGCAGCTGACACAGTGCAGTGCGGTTACCTGCGGTTATGTGCCGATAGCTGCAGGATTTCGCAGCTGGGCGCATCCAGTTCTATTTTTTCTATCTGCACAAAACCACGGGGAAAAACATCGCAGGTAACCGTAGTGTGTGAATGATGTCATAGGAAAGCATTGTGTGCTTCTAGCTGCGGTAAAATCCGCAGCTAAAAGCACCATTCTATCCGTCCGCCTGAAAGGGGCCTTATAGTGCCGTTGTACGTGTTGTACGTCACCGCGCTTTATTTGAGCATTTTTTTTCACTGTCGTGTGTATGCAAGGCAGGCTTGACAAGAATCACGTAGAGAAAAACCTTTTTTTTTTTCTATGACATTAAAAACGGTCGTGTGTATGCGGCATAACTCTTTCAAGCTAGATAAAGATGCTTGTTGGATAAGAAAAGAATATCTTCAGCATAGACTGCGAAGAAGAATGTATCAAGTTTTTTTTTTTGCACTGAAAGTGCACTTGGAAGTGCAGTCGCTGTAGACCCGAGGGGGACATGCAAGGAAAATAAAAAACAGCATTTTAGCTTGCACATGATTGAATGATAAAATCAGCAGAGCTTCTCCTCATTTCAGCTCTACCCCTCAGATTTACAGCGACTGCACTTCCAAGTGCAATTTCAGTGCAATTTCAAGTGCATGTGCAAACTACATTTGCCTTTCGTAAGTAAACCCCAGTATATTTAGTATGAGAAAAGTTTTGGACTGGGTAAAATGTAAGTCCCTTCTAAAGTTCCCTTGATAGGAACCTCTGATTCTACAGTAGGAATCATTGAAAGTTTCTTGGTAGTGAACTTGTTTGTGGTTTTGTTTAGAACTGACTTATTTGGGCTATCTATCTTTGACCCTGCTGCTCAATAATTTCCGGGAATTATTTTATTTTCTATATTATTTTATGTTGTGAAAAATTGTGCTGAGTGAGAAATGTTGATAATGACATTGTTATCTTAATCTGAGGTTTTAGTTGTTTCTAAAACAAATTCTTATATTTAATAGAACAGAAAGTTGATGATCAGATGGAGAAAATGAAAATACAGTAAAAACTTGGATTGCGATCCGGAAGCATGCTTGTAATCCAAAGCACTTGTATATCAAAGCAAATTTTCCAATAAGAAATAATGGGAACTCAAATGATTCGTTCCACAACCATTTATTCATAAGTCCTCGGTCTATAATCCATATAAAAAGATTATAGCAATGTGATAAGTTGTGTAACCATAAAACGGCCATCCACAAGTGGCAGCCTCCCCAAGGGGATTAGAAGCAAAATCTATCAGGAGCTACAGAGTATAAAAGAGAAGAGAGGCATCTCTAAGTGTAGCAATATGGTTACATTTAATGAAGGTACAACATTCAGCACAATCACACAGTTAATGATTAAAAGAGGCACATCTAAGTATGCAGGCATTCAGGATAAAGTGACCCACATAGACCGTCCTTCTCACCGCCGGCTCTCACCGCTGTCAGTCTGCAATCGTGACCGGGAAGACTACCCTGCAGTAGAGCGAGGCTTGAAGCGCTCGTGGAAGGGACGATATCAATGGTGGTGCGGAGGATGGTCTATGTGGACAGCTTTACCCCGGATGCTTGCATATTTAGATGTGCCTGTTTTAATCATCAACCATGTGAGTTTCTAAGTGTTGTACCTTCATTAAATATAACCATATTGCTACACTTAGAGGTGTCTCTCTTCTTTTTCATACTCAGCTGTGATGTGACGCTACTTGTATATCAAGACATTGCTTGTATATCAAGTCAAAATGTATTAAAAAATGTTGCTTGTCTTGCAAAACGTTTTGCTGTACAGTTGTTAAGTTTGGGTAGGATAGGCTTCTCTGAAGAGGAGGGTTTTCAGGGATCATCTAAAAGCTAATAGAGTAGGAGATAATCACATAGATTGTGGTAAGGAGTAAAGGAGTTCCATGGGATTGGCAAGGCTCTGGAAAAGTCCTGGAGACGAGCATGGGAGGAGGTGAGGAGGGAGCTAGAGAGCAGGAGGTCTTGAGAAGAACGAAGAGAATGATTAGGTTGGTATTTTGAGACTAGGTCAGTGATGTAGCTGTGGGCAGAGTGGTGGATGGCTTTGTAAGTAGTTGTTAGTATTTTGAATTTTATTTGTTGGGCGAGAGAGGAAGCCAGTGGAGGGATTGATAGAGAAAGGAGTAGCAGACACATAGTGATTGGTGAGGTGGATGAGTCTTGCAGCAGCATTCATGATGGAGTGAAGGGGGGATAGACTAGGTAGAGGTAAGCCAATGAAGAGGGAGTTTCAGTAGTCGAGGGAAAGAGATGACCAGGGAGTGAATTAAGAGCTTTGTTGTGTCATTGGTTAGAAAGGGGCGTATTTTGGAGATGTTGCAAAGGTTGAGGCGGCAAGATTTGGACAGTGATTGGATGTGGGGCTTAAAGGAACGTTCAGAGTCCAGGACTACACCTAGGACCTTGGTATGCGGGGATGGGCTTATAGTTGTGCCATCGATTTTGACAGAGAGATTAGGGGGAGAGGCATGTGGGGGAGGAAAAAATGATAAGTTCGGTTTTGGATAGATTAAGTTTGAGGAAGTGGTGTGACATCCAGACTGATAGTAAATTAGTGATACATGAGGAGACTGAAGGAGTGAGCTGAGGGGTAGAGAAATAGATTTGGGTGTTATCAGCATAGAGGTGGTATTGGAAGCCATGGGAGGCTATCAGCTGACCCAGAGAGGAGGTGTAGATTGAAAATAGGAGAGGTCCAAGAACAGAACCTAGGGGGACCCCAACAGAGAAAGGAAGAGGAGAGGAGAACGTAGAATTGTAAGCAACTCCAAGACCCCTTTCACACTGTAGATGTTTTTCAGGCACTAAAGGGCTAAAAATAGTGCCTGTAAAATGCTCCCCCTGCAGTCCCAGTGTGAGAGCCTGAGTGCTTTCACACTGGAGCGGTACGCTTGTAGGATGTTAAAAAGAGTCCTGCAAGCAGCATCTTTGGAGCGGTTTAGGAGCGATGAATACTCCTCCACCGCCTCTGCCCATTGAAATCAGTGGGCACCGCTGGCGAAGCACCTGCAAAGCTAATCGGCAGCAGTGATTTGCGGGTGCATTTAACCCTTTTTTTGGCCACTAGCAGGGGTTAAAAGTGCATCGCTAGCGGCTAAAAAACAACACTAAGTCAATGGTAAAACGTGGAACAGTGCCAGTGTGAAAGGGGTCTAAAGGTGTAGTTGGATAAGTAGGAAGAGAACCAGCGAAGAGTACAGTCACGGAGACCAATGGCATGGAGTTTTTGGAGGAGGAGGGGGTGGTCAAACGTATCAAAGGCAGCAGAGAGGTCCAGGAGTAGGAGTACAGAATAGTGTTCATTGGTTTTGCCCATTGGAAAATCGTTTGTTAGTTTTAGGGGAGCAGTTTCTGTGGAATGTTGAAGACGAAATCCAGACTGAAGAGGATGAAGAAGGCTATTATCAGCAAGGTGGTCACTGAGTCGGTTGTAGACCAGACGTTCAAGGAGTTTGGATAAAAAGGGGAGCAAGGAGATGGGGCGTAGGTTGTTAAGATTGGATGGGTCCAGTTAAGGGGCTGAGGGGGGCTGCTGCACACAGAATGTTTTTTTATTTTAATGCATAGAATGCATTAAAGGGGTTGTAAAGGAAACATTTTTTTTTTTTTAAACAACAAGCATGTTATACTTACCTCCACTGTGCAGCTCGTTTTGCTAAGAGTGGCCCCGATCCACGTCTTCTGGGGTCCCTCATGGCTGTCTCTGGTCCTCCCCGAAAGAACTCCACACAGTCGTGCGAGCTCCCTCACATTGTGTGGAGTCCTTGCGGGTGCACTCCCGTGACTCGGCCCCGCCCCTCGGCGCGCGGCTTCATTGGATGCGATTGACAGCAGCGCCAGCCAATGGCTGCGCTGCTTTCAATCCATCTGGTCTAGCCAATCAACGGCCAGGCTGAGCGGCGAAGAGGATGTCGGGGCCGAGCGTGGGACTTTCGAGGGGTCGGCTAAATATAATGGGGGGTCGGTATAATCAGAAGTTTTTTCACCTTAATGCATAGAATTTAAGATAAAAAAAAAAAAAACCTTCTGCCTTTACAATCACTTTAACCACTTGAGACAAAAGACGTCAACAGCGCTATTGACAAAAGACGTCAACAGCGCGGCTCTCAAGTGCCAAGTGGACGTCTTTGGACGTCTTTTAAAGTGCAGTACCCGCGCGCGCCTCTGGGGGGCGCGCAGCGGGTAAACACTGTCTCGGCGCATCGCTGAAGAGCCGATGCGTTTACCTGGCGGCCGCGATGTCCGCCGGGTACACGCGATCGGCGGTGACATAGCAGGTGACAGCAGGGACGTGGAGCTCTGTGTGTAAACACAGAGCTCCACATGCTGTCAGGGAGAGAGGAGACCGATCTGTGTCCCTTGTACATAGGGACACAGCATCGGTCACCTCCCCCAGTCACCCCCCTCCCCCCACACAGTTAGAACACACCCAGGATAACCCCTTCCTCACCCCCTAGTGTTAACCCCTTCCCTGCCAGTCACATTTATACAGTAATTAGTGCATTTTTATAGCGCTGATCGCTGTATAAATGTGAATGGTCCCAAATTTGTGTCAAAAGTGTCCGATACGTCCGCCGCAATATCGCAGTCCCAATAAAAATCGCAGATCGCCGCAATTACTAGTAAAAAAAAAAAATAATAAAAAAAAATCATAATTCTGTTCCCCATTTTGTAGGCGCTATAACTTTTGCGTAAACCCGTCGCTTATTGCTTTTTTTTTTTTTTTTTTACAAAAATACGTCAAAAAATATGTATCGGCCTTAACTGAGAAAAAAAAATAGTTTTTTTTTTAAAAAATTGGGATATTTATTACAGCAACAAGTAAAAAATATATATATATTTTTTAAATTGTTGCTCTTTTTTTGTTTATAGCGCAAAAAATAAAAACCGCATAGGTGATCAAATACCACCAAAATAAAGCTCTATTTGTGGGAAAAAAAAGGACGCCAATTTTGTTTGGGAGCCACGTCGCACGACCGCGCAATTGTCAGTTAAAGCGACGCAGTGCCCGAAGCTGAAATTTCGCCTGCTCACGAAGGGGGTTTATGTGCCCAGTAAGCAAGTGGTTAAGGCACTGACCTGGAACATGTATGTAGATCATGACTTCACTGGTGTCTTTACCTGGTCTGGCCAGGCAAGTAGCATTTTGAGTGGTGTTTAGAGGTAGTAGCATCTACATAGGTTTCCATTAAATGTATTTGGCTAAAATTATTTATTTGATTCTGTAAAGTGTTTGTGGGTTTGTTAGAAAAGGTTTTTTATTATTGTCATTATTATTATTATTTAGCTGAAGATCAGAAAATGTGCATTTTCCCACAACTGTATACTTGTTAATATAGTGGTAGTTTTTGGCACTTTTATATAGTTATATTAATATTTATGCATACTGCTTTTATATTCGAATAAAAGGGAAACCACTGAGGCTACCACTTAATGATCACAGGCAGTGTTCTGGAGATTTTCTTAAGAGACCTACATCTATTACCATCTAGCCAATTCTATAGAACTGTAGAAAAGGTAGGCGGATGAAGACGTATGATGACTCAGTGTTTACACTGTCTAGAAAACCTTTTCATCATTTCAATATGCGAAGGGTCTACGCGTGAGCTAAACTTTTCCACCAACTTTTTGTTAGCCTAGCTAATCGTTACGATTTTGCAAGAAATTCACACATATATATATATATATATATATATATATATATATATATATATATATATATATATATAAGTAGTTAAGTATTTCTGAAAAATAGCCTATATAAATATCATTAATATAAGAGCTCTGATGTAATATTTTCTCAGTTTAATGGTCATATTGTCACAGTTAGCCTTGATTATCTGACTCATCTGGGTCACTGGCATATCTGTCTTCTACAGTTCAGTATTGAAAGCGTGGTATAGTAATAACTAACTTTACATATGATTATGGAACTTTGATAACTAAGGCAACAACGAGACTTTAGTGTTTGTTGGAGACCCAGCATGTGAAATCTCACCTTTGTTTTGCCCAATTAAAAAAAAAATCCCCTTTAATTCTGTCTGTGACCTTATTTCAGAGCTTTTCCCTTAGAGTAGGTGCACACCACAGCACACGTATCACTGCATATATACTGTATGTTGACATGTCTGGGCAATGTGCGCTGTGGTACATTTTTTCATGAGCTGTGTTGCGTTGTCTGCGTGCCGCATTATTTATTTTTTACACATAACACTTTGTTTTTGCATGATGTGTATTTCTTGTCAAATTTGTTTATTGAAATTTAACAAATTAAAAAAAAAAATCACGTGAGTAGGTTCAAAAGCATTGCTTGAAATTATCTAAACAGTGTATAATAAACAAGAATTGCTCCACATATTTAACTGAAATTAGTCTCTTTTGCTTAGTATGTTTCAGGATTAGTGTCAAATATGACATTTATAGTTTAAACAATGAAGGCTAACATTGAATATGTGTAATGATAGTATAGTAAAGCCTCTAATATGTAACGAAAAGGAAAAAAATATAAAATAAAATAAAACGAATCCAAAGCATGTGTCAGTAAAGTAGCCATACATACAGCATCTCCTGATTGGCGTCTTGGGATAAAGCCTACTTGATCCCTATGTATTAAAGATCCTATTATATTGTTTAACTACTTGCCGACCTGCCGCCATCGTTTTACGGCGGCAGGTCGGCTCCCCTGCGCGAGAGCCCGTAGCTCTACGTCGGCTCTCTAACAGGCCACTAGGGGCGCGCACGCCCCCCGCTCGCCTCCGACTCCCGTGCCCGGTGGGCGGGATCGCCGCCGGGCGCACGCGATCGCTCGTTACAGAGCGGGGACTGGGAGCTGTGTGTGAAAACACACAGCTCCCGGTCCTGTCAAGGGGGGAAATGCTGATCCTCTGTTCATACAATGTTTGAACAGAATATCAGTGATTTCCCCTAGTGAGGCCACCCCCCTACAGTTAGAACACACCTAGGGAACATACTTAACCCCTTCCCCGCCCCCTAGTGTTAACCCCTTCCCTGCCAGTGGCATTTTTATAGTAATCCAATGCATTTTTATAGCACTGATCGCTATAAAAGTGCCAATGGTCCCAAAAATGTATCAAAAGTGTCCGAAGTGTCCGCCATAATGTCGCAGTACCGAAAAAAAAACGCTGATCGCCGCCATTACTAGTAAAAAAAAAATATTAATAAAAATGCCATAAAAATACCCCCTATTTTGTAAACACAAACCAATCAATAAACGCTTATTGCGTAGAAGAATACGTATCGGCCTAAACTGAGGAAAACAAATGTTTTTTTTATATATTTTTGGGGGATATTAATTACAGCAAAAAAGTAAAAAATATTATTTTTTTTCAAAATTGTCGCTCTATTTTTGTTTATAGCGCAAAAAATAAAAATCGTAGAGGTGATCAAATACCACCAAAAGAAAGCTCTATTTGTGGGAAAAAAAGGACACCAATTTTGTTTGGGAGTCACGTCGCATGACCGCGCAATTGTCAGTTAAAGCGACGCAGTGCCAAATCGCAAAAAGTGCTCTGGTCTTTGACCAGCAATATGGTCCGTGGGTTAAGTGGTTAAGCGTGTTGCTAAGACTTTTCCTAAAAGTTTAATATCTAAATTAAGTAGGGATATGAGTCTACATTTGGAGGAAGATGATTCATTTGAATTTGGTTTAGGGATCATTGAAATAATTGCTGTAAGTGTTTCAGATCGAAAAGAATGTCCTGTGAGAATAGAGTTGAGGGCTTCGGTCAATAATGGGGCTAGGATATGTGCAAATTTCTTATAATACATGGCTGAGAAACCGTCTGGGCCTGGGCGCTTATTTCGTTTAAGAGATTTAATAGCTATGTTGATTTCACTAGTGGTTTCAAGGCTATCTCGGTGGGCCAAGGGAATAGTGTGCCTTATGAATTATGGAGGTAAATGTGGTTAATACTGCGCTATGGTCAGTCCATGTGAAAGGTATAATGGAGGAAGTAAGAAGCTCAGGGGTCATGCCTATGGTTATAAATACATGATAAATTCGAGAGAATGAGTTATGAGGATGAGAGTAGGAGGTGACTTGATGCTTAGCTGGATTTGTTTCACGCCAAGTGTCTAATAGAGAATGTTGCTTGAGTAACTGCTGGAATGCGTTTTTACAGGAAACAGAGGTGATAGGAATTTGTGATTTGTCTAGAAATGGATAAAGGACTTGATTTGAGTCTCCACAAATTAATAATGTGCCCATTTTATGAGTTTCAACAAGAAAATAACTAGGGGCGAGTTGTTGGACTTTTCAGGCACTGGATGCTGGTGAGAATATAGTCGCACAGAGAAATTTCTCTAAAATCGGATTTATTTAAACATAAAAGATACAGTTCATATTAAAAAGACTTGACATTCCAACAGAGCTATCTGACAAACCAACTAGACAATGCAAGGTGCCTCCAAGGTATAACAGGAATTGGTAGACTATTAATCATACGTGATAGTGCAGAATTTCAATAGTAAAGTAAAGACTTTCTTATCCGAAAACAACACGTTAGAAGGTTAGAATGTCCTGTATGATGATGGAGGTGCAGACAGAAAATTGTCTGAAAGATGGAGCTTGCAGTGTATGGACTCGACTGGTTTCGTGCGTATTTCAGCGCTTCCTCACGGAGTCTCTAAAGTATGGTTTGCTGCAGGACAAGAGTAAAAAACAGGGGGGGGGGGGGACAAACATATACAAAGTAAAGCAATTAGATATCAAATAATTTAGTAAATGCATAGATTGGTGAGCATGTGAGCAGGACTATTCACTCTCTCAGAGGACAAAAGGAAGAAGGAGAGGGAGAAGAAGTAAAATAGAGATAGTCCTCTGGGGAGGACCTAAAAAGCAGGGTCGGTGTGAAAGCATCTCAAAGGTATTCATTCATATGTACAGTGGGGACGAGGGTATATGGTAATAATTAGTAAATAATGGAGATATTCTTTTACACCACTAGATGGAGTCTCCATCTTGGTGTATTACCTCCCACGCAGCGCGCCGCTTTTGTTTATGCGACGTATACGTTGGGAGCTGCTTTGCGGCCTTTCGGATGACGTCAGACGGCAGCGCCGTACTGTACGTCTACACCGTATGGGACGTGGCTCTATTTAAGCCCCGGTGTCTAGACGCTAATTGCTGCAGTCTCCCGGGAAGCTTGCGGATCAAGTTCGCCGCCGCTAGAAACACTCAGGTAAGTTTCATCTAGCCCTACCGTTTCTCCCTCTGACTCTCTTTCATTATCACGTTACACTGACAGCATTCGCCTGTCCCTTTTTCTAATCTATTAGGATCAACACTGCTATTGGACCACTAGCCTGTAAGGCTTATATCCAGGCATAACTACTACCCCTGAAAGACTCTAATAGGGATGCCAGCCATTGCCCCCCTCCCCTGTGGCAGTACAACTTTCCACAGAAGGTAATATGCGGCTACCTCTGACATTTTTACTCTATATTTCTTAACTGTGAAAAAATATAATCGCCCATATCTGTGTTTTTTAGATTTTTCTGCCCTGAAGGGTTTTTCTATATCTACCTAATATCTAGCAGCCCGGACCTAGCTATTTAACCTTTTGTATGAAGTTGTCCCTTCTATGCTGTTTATTTACTTCTGGATGATATTGACGCTTTAACACTATTTGTAAGTACTTAACCCCTTAAGATTACTACATCTATATTTTTGTCGCCCTCTTCCCGCTATACAAATACCTCTTTATTCCCTTCTTATTTACAAATTATTACCATATACCCTCATCCCCACTGTTCATATGAATGAATACCTTTGAGATGCTTTCACACCGACCCTGCTTTTTAGGTCCTCCCCAGAGGACTATCTCTATTTTACTTCTTCTCCCTCTCCTTCTTCCTTTTGTCCTCTGAGAGAGTGAATAGTCCTGCTCACATGCTTACCAATCTATGCATTTACTAAATTATTTGAAATCTAATTGCTTTACTTTGTATATGTTTGTCCCCCCCCCCCCCCCTGTTTTTTACTCTTGTCCTGCAGCAAACCATACTTTAGAGACTCCGTGAAGAAGCGCTGAAATACGCGCAAAACCGGTCGAGTCCATACACTGCAAGCTCCATCTTTCAGACAATTTTCTGTCTGCACCTCCATCATCATACAGGACATTCTAACCTTCTAACATGTTGTTTTCGGATAAGAAAGTCTTTACTTTACTATTGAAATTCTGCACTATCACGTATGATTAATAGTCTACCAACTCCTGTTATACCTTGGAGGCACCTTGCATTGTCTAGTTGGTTTGTCAGATAGCTCTGTTGGAATGTCAAGTCTTTTTAATATGAACTGTATCTTTTATGTTTAAATAAATCTGATTTTAGAGAAATTTCTCTGTGCGACTATATTCTCACCAGCATACAGTGCCTGAAAAGTCCAACAACTCGCCCCTAGTTATTTTCTTGTTCATACGTATTAGGACGTGGCACCTTTTATATACTACTAAGTATCCACATGCTCACTACATGTGAGGATACTATTTCCATCCTCCTTTTCCATTTATTTTATGAGTTTCGACCACCTGTAGTAAATGGGAGAGGAAAGATGTTGGAGTTTTGTTTGGGGCATAATATGACACTACTGTGACTGGAGCGTCAGATAGATATCCAGTAAATATGATATATCGCCCATCGGGATCTTTAATCTCTGCCTGGAGTTGTACGATGAAATGCCACCAGTACTCCCCATTGTTTTTTCTCAGAAGAAGCTGCGAAAACTTGAGGATATAAAAAGCCAAAATATTTAGGGGTCGACATTTTAGTGAAATGGGTCTTTAGGAGACATACAACATGCACTTTTGTTGAAGCTAGGGAGCGAAATACTGTTGTACCCTTTTGAGGTATGTTGAGGCCTTGTACATTCAAAGTTAATACATTTAAGGGGGGCATTCAAATATCAGGAAATCAATATATACATACATTATATTTGTGAACCGCATAACCATACTTTCCCCCGGGGAGGAGCAAAGTTCCATAGAAAAAGATAGAAAGTATTGAAAAAAAAAAGGAAGAATTAGAGTCACATAAACAGTTAATGGTAACTCAAATATGTAGACAGATAAGAATATGGTGTCAGTAGTTTTTTTTTTCATCATTTCATTTTGTAATATTTTTTTCCAATTTTATTTATTTTTTTATTTTATTTTTTACAATATTTTTTAATAATTTCTTAGAAGCCCCATTGAGGGGCTTTGGTGAAATAGCAGATACAGGGACTGAGGACAGACATTCTCCAGTCCCCTTTTCTGTAGCCTCAGCTGCCACAGGGATATGGGCATTTGGCAGTGGAAATCTGCATTGCACAGGGTGATTAGGGTCAATCAATTGCTGCCAGTGTGCCCATCAATTGCTGACACTGTGCCCATCAATTGCTCCCAGTGTGCCCATCAATTGCCGCTACTGTGCATATCAATTGATGCCAGTGTGCCCATCAATTGCTTCTACTGTGCCCATCAAATGCTGCCAGAGTGCATCCCCCACTCGCCTGTCACTTACCTGTCTCATGGGGGCAGCGGGTCGCGGTGTCCTGCACGCTCCTTGATGTCTTCTCCTGTTCTGTCTATCAGGTGTCCAATCACAGCGCCTGTCATTTCAGCCAATCAGGTGACAGGTAACAGACCCGAGCACCTGATTGGCTGAGAGGTGGTTCAGCATTAGGAAAGCAAATATTAATTCGCTTTCCTAACACAACGCTGAGTGAACTGCGAGCACCCAGCATGGCGCCCACTGTTCACCTTTTTGGACGCCTATTAGAGCCTCTGGCTGTAATCAGGTGCTTCCAAAAAATACCCTGCCGCTGTAATTCAGGTGCCCGGCACCCAAAAAAAGACCGGGCACCTGAATAGGGGGTGGCAAGGCATGAATCTGTCTATGGTGATAGAGTGGTAGCAGGAGAGAGGGGGCGGTGCCGGTGCGCCTCTTATGGACGCACCGCCACTGGTAAGGTTTAAAAAAAAACAGTCCATTTAGTTCAACCAATGAGCAGTCTCCACTCTAATTCATCCCGAAGGTGTTCTATTGGGTTGAGGTGCAGGCCAGTCAAGTTCCTCCACCCCAAACCCGCTCATCCAAGTCCTTGGTTAATAAAGCTTTTTTCTCTTACCCTGTGTGCCAGTGACTTGGGTTCAACCAGGGTGGGTCATCACTGGGGGAAGACATAAGAACCCAGCTATCAAGTGGCTCACCTGGGGGTAGTGCTGCGCAAAATAGTATTAAGGAAAACCGACCCTCTTCTATTTTCCATAGCATGGAGTGTTGTTCTGTAGTCCTCAGAGAACAATGTACTGTAATTGATCCCAATCAGCACAGTAAAAGAACACAGGAATGTATCAACTCACAAGATTTCTAGCAAGATCAACAGGTATTTTTTGGAACTTATACAACATATAAAACAATATGCCTTTAATGGTACATTTCACAGACCAAAGGGGACCAAATAAGAGAGATAATATCTGTCATATATTTCCACAGTGATCTCAAAATGAAAGTTTTAGCATCTTTGTTTCCATTAATAATTATTGTGCATCTCTCGCTTATGACCACCTTTTTTTTTAATAAACTGCAGGCCAGAAGGCATGAGCTAGAGATGAAAGCAAGTAATTCTACCCACAGATAGATGATTAACCTTCATATTCTCATAAATGTGTGATTTCTTCTGGATGTAGCATTGAAACTGGAACATGTCAGTTATGTGATAGGCGTTCCATCCAAGCATGGTGGGCGAATACTGTGATGAAGCCCCTTTATAACACAATGGAAATTATTTAAATAAACTTACTAGGAAATAATCTTAAAAAATACCTTTTACATGCCTTTGGTATTTAGGACGTCGTCCAGACATTTCCTAATGTTTCAGACATATAAATTAAAGTGGATGTAAACCCAAATTTATTTTTAATTTTTTTTTGATGTCACAATGTACAGTATAAGATTTCCTATCATCTGTGCCCAGTCTTGCCACACAGAGTTAATCCAGCTCTGAGCAATCCTCTTTTATTGTTCAGTGAAATAAAACAGACTTACAGAGAAAAACCTCAGTCCGTTCCGCCCCCTTGCTGTGAGTGACAGGTTATTTACATATCTCATGCACTAGCCTGGAGACAGGTATTATTTTTTAATTCCCACCCCTTTTCTGAAGTCATGTGTGTACTTTTCTGGATTTTGACTGGATGTTAATGATCATAGCATAATTTAGTGTAAGGAATACACAGGAAAAAATGCATGTTGACAAGGGGAGTGAAGAGGAGGGCGGGGAGTCTACTGGCATCACGACTCCACCCACTGAGCTCCAGACAACAGATCCACCCACAGAATCTGCAGTTTTTCAGTTCTTATAACAGACAGAGGGGAGACATGTGACAGGTAAGGATACATGCAGGAGGCATCTATATCCTTATAGATCAGCACTATGGCAGTAGTTTAGAAAGGATGAGAGTGGGTTTACATCCACTTTAAAGAGGTAGTAAATTTGTATTTTTACTTACAGGTACGCTTATAGGGCCAGATTCTCAGCAGAGTTACGATGGTGTATCTCAGGAAACTCCGTCGTATCTCTGTTTTTTGGCCCTGTTATCTATGCGAGTGATTCCTAGAATCATTTTCGCATAGATACGGCCACGATCCGACAGGTGTAAGTGACTTACACTGTCGGATCTTAAATGTAATTCGCCGCTGGCCGCTAGGTGGCGTTTACGTTCAGGTCTCATTTGACTATGCAAATGAGCCTGATACTCCGATTCCCGAACGAATTTGCGTCGCGTAGTCGTCGCTTACGTCGTTTCCGTAGGCGTAAGGTTACCCCTGCTATATGAAGGGTAACCTTACGCCAGTCCGCCGTATGCCATGTTAAGTATGGCGTCGGGTCCGCGTCGTCTTTTCCCGTCGGGTACATCGTTTTCCTAAGTCGTTCTTGAATACGACTTTACGTCAATGACGCACACGTCGGCGTCATTGACGTTTTTCGTCGTGAGCTGGAGCATGCGCACTGGGCTATTTTTCAGCCCGGCGCATGCGCAGTTCAATCGACGGGGGGGGCGCACTTAATTTAAATACAAGCCGCCCCCTTTGAATTACGCGGGGATACGCCGGGCCATTTACACTACGCCGCCGCAAATTACGGAGCAAGTGCTTGAGGAATACGGCACTTGCTCCAGTAAGTTGCGGCGGCGTAGTGTAAATGGCTTACGCTATGCCGCCGCAGAAACTACCAGAATCTGGCCCATAATAAAGCTTACCTGTGAGTAAAATGTACTGTTTAGGAGATATTCTTGCGAGCAGCAACCAGTGACGTCACCGGGGCATATGCTCTGAAGGAACTGCATACCTGAGCTGTGTGCCGCGGCCAAAGCGTGTGACGTCCAGACACCCAGAGTCCCTGAACCCAGAAGGAAGATTGGGTGAAGATGGAAGCCTCTGCAGTGGTGACAGTGTGCTGCTGGAGGGCTTTATTTTAATATTATTGCATGCTAGCACATTATAATATTGCCTAGCAGGGGCGTTTAAAAATCTGAAAGCAGAAAAAAAAGCCTATATAAAGTAGATATTCCCGTGCTACTAAAAACCAGAAGAGCAAGGAGGAAGGTATAGTGCTGAAATGTTAAATATGCTATAAAGACTAGCTAATTAATATGCAATTGAAACTGGCAACAATGTATATATAAAGGTCCCTAGTGGATCCACATGGACAATTGACATAAAAGTGCAAAGTGACAAGGATCAAAAAGTGCTTATACAAATCATCAAACAAATATTTGTGTCAATCACAAAAAAGTTTGGATGAAGCAAGTATTGTAAAGTACTCTGAACAGTAACGGGTACTCCTCTGAAGGGTAATGATTGAAAAAAAGTGCAAAGTGCAAAAACATGAAAATATAAAAATAAAGTGCAAAATACAAAAAATAAGGTGAATTTCTTTCTTCTGTGCAGAGAAATAAAGTGCAAAGTGGTTTCTCTTTTTGAGTGGAACACACTATCCAACACACTTGTGCATGTTCATTCGCATTGATTTGTGACGATAAGTGATAACCTCTTCTGTGCCGTGCACTATGGTGATAGATGGTTCTTACCTCACAGCTGTAAGGTAACAGCATGAATACAATAATCGCAGGTGAATCCTCTGTGTATCCTGCTGGTAACTGGACTCTTATGCGTGTATTTACACTAGGGAGGTGCGGGTCCTTCCTTTGCAATCAAATGCAACTATGCCTTCCACAGTATCGTTTGTGTCTCCCATGGTATAATTACATATAGGGTAGCAAAAGGGGAGACGAAGGGAATTCGAGGATAGTGTAGTATGTTTTTACAGCTTCATTTATTGAATACACTATAAAAATTCAGGTACTCACATTATAAAGTGTGATTCAGTTTAAAAACCCACAAGCACCTCTGTTTCCCTACGCGTGTCGTCACAGTCACGTGACTTCATCAGGGGGAAAAAAGCCTGATGCACCTATTAGCTTGTAAATGCATCTAAACGTACCTATGTGCATTAGTGCTTAAGCGTTCATTTATTTCAATGGCCAGAATAAATTACTAATCTGGCAAATTAAATAAATAAATGTCTTAACACTTGATGCGCCTAAACGCATCTCAATGGATCTAAATATGTTTGAAAAACACAGCTTTAGGTGCTTTTTTAACCGCTTCCGGATCACCTGCCGTTGTTATACATCGGTACTTTAAAGAAGAATACCGTTGTTATGGCAGCAGCTAGCTCCATAACCCCTATGGCAGCAGCTAGCTGCCATAACCCCTGTATTCTCTTCTTCAGCGGGCAGTCCGCTTTCCAAATAAAAGTGGTGTCCTCTGCCGCTTACCGGAGCTGTCGGTAGCGGCGGAGGTGATCGTGTCCACTTCCTGGCTTGGTATGGAGACGAGTGAGGGGAAGATGGCCCCCACCCAGCTCCATACCATTGCAGGGCGGAAGCGACGTCAAAACTTTACTTTCACCCAATGCTCTTAAAGAGACTTTTTTATTTTTTTTCAAATGACATTTAATTTTATTTTTTTATTGCATTCTAGAGTAAATATGAGATCTGAGGTCTTTTTGACCACAGATGTCATATTTAAGAGGTCCCGTCATGCTTCTTTTTTTTTTTTTTTACAAGGGATGTTTACATAGAATGTAATAGTAATAAAAGTGACACATTTTTTTTTTAAAATAACAGTGAAAAAAATAAAATAAAAGGTAAAAAAAAAAAAGTTAATTTTTTTAAACGTGCCCTGTCCTGCCAAGCTTGTGTGCAGAAGCGAATGCATATGTGAGCAGCGCCCACATATGAAAACGGCGTTCAAACCACACATGTGAGGTATCTCCATGATCGGTAGAGCGAGAACAAAAATTCTAGCCCTAGACCTTATCTCAAAAACATGCAACCTGTAGAATTTTTTTAAATGTCGCCTATGGAGATTTTTAAGGGTAAAAGTTTGTCGCCATTCCACGAGCGGGCGTGATTTTGAAGTGTGACATGTTGGGTATCGATTTACTTGGCATAACATTATCATTCACAATATAAAAAAAATTTGGGCTAACTTTACTGTTGCAACAACCGCCATTTTATTCTCTAGGGTGTTCGAAAATATATATATATTGTTTGGGGGTTCTAAGTAATTTTTTCTAGCAAAAAAAAAACAAAAAACTGTTTTTAACTTGTAAACACTATTAGCTAGATTCAGGTAGAGTTAGGTCGGCGTATCAGTAGATACGCCGACCTAACTCAGAATCTCTGCCGACCTAAGTTTAAGGCCCCGTACACACGACCGAACATGTCTGCTGAAACTGGTCCGCAGACCAGTTTCAGCGGACATGTTCGGTCGGCTGTACGTCCGACCGGACAATTTTCCGGCGGATCGGACAGGTTTCCAGCGGACAAATGTTTCTTAGCATGCTAAGAAACATGTCTGCTGGAAGCCTGTCCGTCGGACATGTTCGGTCATCTGTACAGACTCACCGTACATGTCCGCTCGGCCAAAAGCCCTCGTAGTGATTCGACGCATGCGTGGAAGCATTGACCTTCCAGGGCCGCGCACGTCGCCGCGTATCGTGTCTGCGCAGATTTCTGTCTGATGGTGTGTACAACCATCAGACAGAAATCTCCGAGTGGACATGTCCGCTGAAAACGGTTCGGCGGACCGTTTTCAGCGGACAGTCCGTCCGTGTGTACGAGGCCTAAGTGTATTCTCAAACAGAGATACACTTAAACCTATCTAAGATAGGCCCGTGCGGCGTACTTAGCCGCAATGCACACTGAGAAATGTAGGCGGACGGCGCATGCGCCGTTCCAAAAAAAACTCAATCACGTCAGGTCAAGGCATATTAACATAAAACACGCCCCCTCAGCCTATTGTGAATTAGGAGCGATTGCGCCCGCCGCATTTACGCTACGCCGCCGTAAGTTAGGAGGCAAGTACTTTGAGAATACAGTACTTGCCTCTCTGACTTAAGGCGGCGTAGCGTAAATACGATACGCTACGCCGCCTTAAAGTTGCGGCAATCTCTGTGAATCTACCTACAAATCTCAGAAAGAGGCTTGGTCCTTAAGGGGTAAATGATGCTTTCCTCCTTGGAAAGGCGTTCAGAAGACCCTGGTGTGCATGAGGCCTTACTGTACCTAGTTCATGAGTGCTTACTATACTAGCTAATTTAAAGTTTTTCCTGAAATGGGCAACAAAAAGGTCTGGGAGATAAAAGATATCAGGAGATACAACAGTAGCTTCATATGTGCACCTTCAATGATAAAATGGACATAGAGGGTGTTAATAAGGTTCAGGAGGGCAATTGTTTCAATGTGAATCTTGAGGTCAATAACATGGGAGAATGACCTGAAGCTAGAACAACAGTTCAAGGGTAAGAACTAATGAATACATACAAGGGAAGAACAGACTTCCAAGAGATAGTGAGTCACTTACCAGTAACATCTAATTTCCTCAGACAAATATAATGTTTTTTTTTTAAAGAGCAATACAAAACACCAGTTAAAAAAAAAATGGCAGATTCAATGGCCAACTTGATCATGTTCATCCCAAAGGCATTATGCTACGTTTGGATCCAGGATTCTATAAACCAGATGACACTATTCAACTCACTGTCAGTCCAGTGTTGATATTCCTAACCGAGAGCCAAGTCTCCTATACTAAATGTTTTGAGAAGAAATTACTGTATATGTTTTGTAATACAGTATGTCATTGACAGTTTTATGGTACTGTGAGGGTGGGACTCTGTGCTATGTGAAAGATTGCTGGTTTACGCCAGATTTTGGAGAGAAAGACACATTAATTGCACAGCTGTGTCTTGGGCTTTTTAGTTCTGACCTGATATGGCTCAGAGCCCCACCCAACAGACAGGAAGTCTGTTCCTGGGAATCGGGTGGATTCCCAATCCCTCTGAGAGGATTCAGAGATGCTACATGGGTTGCAGCTAGAGCATGCATGTCTGCAGGAGGCAGATGTCGTTTGATGATTGAGCAGCAAGACGTTTATCAGGAGAAAGATAGGTTTGAGCTTATCCCTAGGAAACTCTTTGTTCTGAGGAACAGAAGTTAGGTCTAGGCTAAAGGCCTGAAACAGCCGGATGGCAAGTATGGAAGCCAGGAGGCTAAACTGTTGGTTATGCGAGAAGCAGAAATACTGTTGTTTTTGTGAACTTTTGTGCTTTTAAATAAAAGTGGGCTACCAGGCCCTTAAAAACTCAGTTCTGGACTGGCGTACTCACTGGAAAACGCACCTACCATGGGAGTCTGATCACCCCAAATCCTACAGTACACTATATTACCAAAAGTATTGGGACGCTTGCCTTTACACGCACATGAACTTTAATGGCATCCCAGTCTTAGTCCATAGGGTTTAATATTGCGTTGGCCCACCCTTTGCAGCTATAACAGCTTCAACTCTTCTGGGAAGGTTGTCCACAAGGTTTAGGAGTGTGTCTGGTCCAAATCATTTGGTGGAGGGGTGGTTTATGGTGTGGGGTGGTTTTTCAGGAGTTGAGCTTGGCCCCCTAGTTCCGGTGAAGGGAACTCTTAAGGCGTCAGCATGCCAAGACATTTTGGACAATTTCATGCTCCTAACTTTGTGGGAACAGTTTGGGGATGACCCCTTACTGTTCTAACATGACTGCGTGCAAGTGCACAAACAAGGTCCATAAAGACATGGATGAGCAAGTTTGGGGTGGAGGAACTTGGCTCAGTCCTGACCTAAACCCAATAGAACACCTTTGGGATGAATTAGAGCAGAGACTGTCAGCCAGGCCTTCTCATCTGCATCAGTGCGTGACCTCACAAATGCGCTTCTGAAAGAATGGACAAGCATTCCCATAGACACACTCCTAAACCTTTTGGATAGCCTTCCCAGATGAGTTTGAAACTGTTATAGCTGCAAAAGATGGGCCAACTCAATATTGAACCCTACGGACTAAGACTGGGATGCCATAAAAGTTCATGTGTGCATAAAGGCAGGCGTCCCAATACTTTTGAGAATATAGTGTATATCTGTTTGAGAAGTAAAAAAAATGGCTGGTGATCTTGTTATAAATCTTGAAATCAAATACATTTCTATGTTCGCTGCTGTGCTGTCTATTATCAATTACATTGTCTCTGAGGGCTAAAAAAACATACCCCTCTATGTCATGGACAAATAGGAGATAGATGGGGTTCCATACAATAGTTTCTTCTTGTTCATGTTGTCCTGAAACAGATTTATGAATGAGTGTTGTCCCCATAGGACAAAAAGTGTGGTGCTGCCAGAATCACCAGGTGACAATAGAAATGGAGAGGAAAATAAGCTTGCGAAGAAAGAAAACTAATACAGAGGGCCTACACATGGTCGGAATTTCCTTGACATTTCTTGACAGAAATTCTGATCATGTGTAAGTGGCATATTGAGAGTTGTTGAAAAATGATTTGCCCCAGGTGCTAGATATACTAGGTACAAGAAGTACAACATGTTAGTTTTGCATATAAACAAGTACAAGCATGGACGTAACATAAGGGGTTGCAGGGGTCACAATCGCAACCCCAACCGTAACCACAGGGGGCCCCTGCATCCTCCCTGTCATATTATCATATCCTCCACAAAGTCCAGTTCCAATCTGCCCTAGGGCCCCACAGCCACACTCCAGTACTGGGCTTCCATTTGCATTCCACAGTCCACACCCCTCTGTTCTCATTGGTTGGGAGAAGCTGTGAGCCCTTTTCTAAATGGAGAAAAGGAGGGAATGAGAACTGCCCAGGATGGGGAAGTGTTTGTGCTGACAACATGGAATGGTAACGGAGCTCAGCGAGTTAAGAGGAGGAGAGTGCCGTCCTAAAGCCACAATGGGTCCGCTGTCACTGGTGAGGTAAGACACTGCTCCGTGTCTCCTAGTCACCAGCTTGGATTCTCTGTACTCCCCACCCAGGGATGTCCGCTTACCCCACTTCCATGACAACTGGGGAGAAGGCACGCACCTCTGGGAGGTGACCTTCCCCCAAAACCTGCCAACACTGACAGAGAAACCTTAAGATATTGCTAAAACAAATCCCTTAACACCACCTGAGGGGCCCCTGAAGGGCTACAGGCTCCAGATTTTGTGTCACATGGCTTTTCCCCCCCAGATCTAAGTTGCGCCCTCCCAAAGCTCCCTAACCCCCCCACCCTGGATGCTATGCCCGGCTGCTGAGCTCTTTTACCATTACAGCACTCTATACTGCGCACGGCTGAGATCACATTCCTTTACAACACAGCAAGTCAGCCATGATCAGCACAGGGTATATCTGCCTACTGTAACTACACTGTCGTTCTCACCAGAGAATTTCACAGGTCAGAACTGGAAAAAAATAAAATAAACAGATACACCCTTGTGAAGGCTGATAGACTGTGTAAAGGAATGTGATTTCAGCCCTGTTTAGTGTGTGGGGGGGGGGGGAGCTGTATACAGTGCTGGGATGGGAAAGAAGCTCTGCTAAGTGACCTGCCAGGGGTCCCTGTCCTCTGATTCTCCAACGGTGATCCCCGTCCTCTAATTCTCCAACGGTGATCCCTGTCCTCTGATTCTCCAGTGGGGATACTTGTCCTCTGATTTTCCAGCGGGGATCCCTGTCCTCTGATTTTCCAGCCGGGGATCCCTGTCCTCTGATGTAGTGAGGAACTCTGGGAATTTAAAAAGCTTAAGCCACTTTGAGTATCTTGGCGTGCGGTGGGTGTATCTACACGCACGGTTGAAGTGGCGGGTGGTAGTGGGCGGGGGGCCCAGGTCAACTTTTGCATCAGGGCCCACAAGTTTCAAGCTACGCCTCTGAGTACAAGTACAATAAACAACATAATTAAACAGCAGATGTGTAATATATTTTGGAATTAGCTTATCAGCTTTGGCATTGGCTTATTAGTTGAATAAAATTACTGCTTTATAAAACAGGTGTTTAATAGATTTTCTGAAGTCAGTGCATCTTGTTATGTGACTGACTTTTCCTAGAATGTGATCTTAAGCCCAGGTTCACACTGGGTATGATTTGGTACGATTTGATATGCGATTTCACATGTCAAATTGCATCTCAAATCGGCGGCAATTGTCGGCAATGACACCGTCCTAATCGGTGAGATGCCGCATCTGCGGCGCTGCACCGATTTCAAAAAGTAGTTCCTGTACTACTTTTTGCGATTTCGGGCCGCGATTTACATTGAACCCTGCACAGTTGTCTCTTAAATCGCGGCCGAAATCGCGGCAAAATCGTGGCAAAATCGCGGCAAAACCGCAGCCGCGAACTCGATTTTGAATTCGCAGCAGTGTGAACCTAGCCTAAAAGGGGGATTTTACAGTGATACATATTCATAATATTAAGGCAGACATTACACATTTGACAGTCTGCCAGTCACTACATTTTTAAACATTGTGGCTCCAATTACTGTACTGTAATGTAAAACTTTTTTTTTTTATTGTATGTGTTATAAGCAATATGCTTACATACCCATTTGTTTTAAAGGGGGTTTCGTTTTAGAATTTTTGTCCTTTCAAAACAAAAAGTTCACACGAGCAAATGTATTCTTATGCAAATTTCTAAAGTAACGCTTCCAGTTTAAGGATCCAGCTATAGGTGGCAACCATTTACTGACAGTAGCTGTGTCCAGGTAGAGAGAGAAAATAACCGATCAGTAGTCTTCAAAGAACCTCCTCACTGGAACCAAACCATGGGTGCCGGCAATGGTACCAGCTATGACTAAGCACTGAAGCTACAGTGCGAAACGTTAGCTTTTGTTCCAATTTTTTTGCTGTGGCATGTTTATTTTGTGATCGATTTTAATTAAAAGAACATTTTTGGAGTGCGGCTGTCCAAGTTTCTTTCGTATTTTTGCAGCTGTGTCCAGGTCCTGTAAAGATCATCAAGGTATTCAATAGTACATAATAATTTACTGAGATATATTTACAATGTATGTGTGTATATATATATATATATATATATATATATAGTATATATTTATTTATATATTGAGTATCTCACAAAAGCGAGTACACCCCTCATATTTTTGTAGGTGTAAATTTGCTGTCCCCTCAAAATAACGCAACACACAGCCATTAATGTCTAAACCGCTTTTAGCACCCCTAAGGCCCCGTACACACGACCAAACATGTATGCTGAAACTGGTCCGCGGACCAGTTTCAGCATACATGTTTGGTCGTGTGTAGGCGCGAGCGGGCAGATTTCCAGCAAACATTTGCCCGCCGGGCCTTTTCCCAGCAGACAAATATTCCTGGACGTGTTTTAAAACCGTCCGCTGGAATCCTGCCCGCTCGGACATGTACGGTCGTCAGTACAGACCTACCGTACATGTACGAGCGCCCGCCGTCCCTCGCATGCGTCGAATGAGTTTGACGCGTGCGTGGAAGCATTTAAATGGCAGGCCCGCCCACGTCGCCGTGTCATCGCCGCGTCATCGTCGCGGCGACGACGCGGCCACGCCCCGCGTATTGTTTACGCGCGGACTTCTGTACGATGGTTAGTACAGCCATCGTACAGAAGCCCTCGGGCAGACATGTACGGTGAAAACGGTCCGACGGACCGGTTTCATCGTACATGTTTGCTCGTTAGTACCCGGCCTAAGAGAAAATGTCATGTGACTCGTTAGTGTTATTTTAAGGGCACAGCAAATTTACACTGTTATACAAGCTGTATACTCACTACTTTACATTGTAGCAAAGTGTAATTTCTTCAGTGTTGTCACATGAAAAGATATAATGAAATATTTACAATTAATAGAGGGGTGTACTCACTTTTGTCAAAAATCGAAAGCCAGCTGTTGAGCATAAAAATATACTAGTAAATTGCTACAAAGAAATCTTCAAGCTTAAAGAAATTTTCAGCTGTAGGGCTAGAGTTATATTGAGACCACACACGATCAGTCCTGCATTGATATAAGGAAAAAGCACAAATGGGGAGCTGAACAGCTCCAAGGCAATCCTGGATGATGGATTGTGCACTAAAGCATGAATAACACAAAAATTATGTGACCCAAACACCGTTCTGGGATACAGTTAGAAATTTCAGTCATCCTAATGCCGCGCACACACGATTGGTCAATCCGATGAGAACGGACTGATGGACCGTTTTCATCAGACCAAACCGATCGTGTGTGGGCCCCATCGGTTATTTATACATCGGTTAAAAAATTTGAAACTTCTTTTAAAATTAACCGATGGATACCTAACCGATAGAAAAAAAACAATCGTTTGTAGGCACGTCCATCGGTTAAAAATCCATGCATGCTCAGAAACAAGTCGACGCATGATTTGAAGCATTAAACTTCGTTTTTTTTAGCATGTCGTTGGGTTTTACGTCACTGCGTTCTGACACAGTCGTTTTTTTTAACTGATGGTGTGTCGGCACGACTGACCATCAGTCAGCTTCATCGGTTAACCGATGAAAACGGTCCATCAGACCGTTCTCATCGGATGGACCGATCGTGTGTACAGGGCATTAGCTGTTATCTCAGAATGTAATTCCAGGGCTGAGTAATAACCGTATAATTCAGGAATACTTAGATAGTGTAGGTCAAACGCAAAAAAAAAAATTCAGAGGATGATTAACAAGTGGAAAAGCGGAGGAATAAATTCCCTTCTCTTACCGTGTCCAGTGTGAATAGACACAGGTGGAAGCTTACTTCACTTGATGACTGTTGAATATGCCAGTGTGTTATATTCAAACAAAAGGCATCGATGTCTGTGAATGAAGTAAAGTAAGCCGTGCTGCCGTTGCTTTGTAAAATGACAGGATTAGTGTTGACAGCTATTAACCTCCCTGGCGGTATGATTCTTTCAGATTTTAGGTGCTGAAAGCGGTACCATTATTTTGCATGGAAATTTGGCGTTTTATATTGTAGGCCTGTAATTCTTAAGAATAACTCACTTAAATCTGTCCAAACAAGAGTCTAGTAGACATCCCGGGTATGATAAAGTTTGAAACACAAAATCATAAATTGCAATATAATAAATAACTATAAATAATTATAACAAATATTAATATACTGTAATAATAATAAAAAATGTAACTTTCAGTGTTTGATGACGAATTTCTCCACAAATCACTATCGCTCAATTCTGCAAGTGATTCTAATTTATTATCGCTGTTTTCTAGCTGGTCTAAAATCACTTTTGACATTCAGGGACACTTTTTGGTTGCTAGGGACAATCTCCAGTTTCCAGGCAGAAATAACAGTCTCTATTATATAATTAAAAAAATTAGGCATTATTTTTTAATTCCCACCCCCACTCTTTTTCTGAAGTCATGTGGTTACTTTTCTGGATTTTGACTGGATGTTAGTGATCATAGCAGAATTTAGTGTAAGGAATACATAGGAAAAAATGCATGTTGACAAGGGGAGTGTAGAGGAGGGCGGGGAGTCTACTAACATCACGACTCCACCCACAGAGCTCCAGACAACAGACCCACCCACAGAATCTACAGTTTTTCAGTTCTTATAACAGACAGGGGGGAGACATTTGACAGGTAAGGATACATGCAGGAGGTATCTATATCCTTATAGATCAGCACTATGGCAGTAGTTTAGAAAGGATGAGAGTGGGTTTACATCCACTTTAACATGGGTCTTAACTGTTGTGGGAATATATTTTGGAACGAATTCTCTCTGCCCCTCAACTCTTCAATTGTCCTTATTTTTGGTTTGATATAGACTTCTATAGAACATTAAGGCTGGGTTCACACCATTGGGGATTGTATGTGGGTTTCCCGCATACAATTCGCAATAGCAGGAGATTTTGACCGGCTCTCTATGGAGTCGGTTCACATATGTCCGCTGCGGCTCCAGTGCGAATTTGCACATGAGCCCTGTGCGTCTTTTGGTCTGTTTCAGGTCCGAATTCAGCCCAAAATTTGGGCTGAAATGGGACCTGAAACAGTGAACAATGACGCACAGGACCCTGGCTGGGAGCCGCAATGGTATTAGGTATGAACCCAGCCTGATACTTCTCTTTAAAAGAGCTATACTGCTCTAAACCTATAAAAAAAAAATAGTTTAACCACTTCCCGACGGCCGTACGACTATATACGGCCGCAGGGTGGTTCTACTTTTCTGGGGCGCCGTCATTTGACGTCCACCCCTTTCCGCGTTCCCGAGCACGCAGCGGGGAACTTCTGTGCTGGCCGTGTCCCTTGGACACAGTCAATCACAGATCGCCGTGAACGGCCAATCGGAGTGGCCGTTTGCTAGGCGATCTGTGCAGCCAATGAGAGATGATCTCATGAGATCATTTCTCATTGCCGGCTCTCACAGACAGCGGTGCTGTCAGGGAGAGAGGAGACCGATCTGTGTCTCTTGTACATAGAGACACAGATCGGTCACCCCCTCCAGTCACCCCCCTTCCCCCACAGTTAGAACACTATATAGGGAATACATTTAACCCCTTCCTCACCCCCTAGTGTTAACCCCTTCCCTGCCAGTCACATTTATACAGTAATTAGTGCATATTTATAGCACTGATTGCAGTATAAATGTGAATGGTGCCAAAAATGTGTCAAAAGTGTCCGATGTGTCCGCCATAATGTCGCAGTCACAATAAAAATCGCAGATCGCCACAATTACTAGTAAAAAATAAAAAATAATAATTCTGTCCCTTATTTTGTAGGCGCTATAACTTTTGCGCAAACCAGTCGCTTATTGCGATTTTTTTTATTTTATTTTTTTACTAATAATATGTAGAATACGTATCGGCCTAGACTGAGGATAAAAAATAAAATAAAAATTGAGATATTTATTATAGCAACAAGTAAAAACATTATTTTTTTTCAAAATTGTCGCTCTATTTTTGTTTATAGCGCAAAAAATGAAAACCGCAGAGGTGATCAAATACCACCAAAAGAAAGCTCTATTTGTGGGAAAAAAAGGACGTCAATTTTGTTTGGGAGCCACGTCGCACGACCGCGCAATTGTCAGTTAAAGCGACGCAGTGCCGAATCGCAAAAAGTCCTCTGGGCAGGAAGGGGGTTTAAGTGCCCAGTAAGGAAGTGGTTAAAGAAAGTGTAGCGTTAAAAAAAGCACTTGTTGATGTAACCAATAATTTTTTGTTTTTATTTATTTATGGTTCACATAATTGGGGGGGACATGGCACGGGTTTGCCTACATACATTGTGCTAAAAGGTGTACTAATTTGTCATCATCAGAACGTTGAGATGTATGAAATAATAGTTCAAAGGGCTCTGGCTAGTTCTAATCAAAGACCCAATTTGTACTTTAGTGAATGTTTATCAGTAACTTTCTATGTACAAATCCTCTCCAAAATCCACATGCATTGTATAGGAACCTCTGTTTTGAGATACATTTCAAGCCTCATCTTGTCTATATTCTCCCTCTTGCAGCTCTAATATTTGTGATTCCGGCACTGAATTGAAATGAACTGAGCCTATTTATAATTGCAAGCACCAGACTTCACAACAGATTTCCTTTTGTTATAATTCAGCAATCAACCATAAGTTCCTCTGCACACTAATAGCTGCCAACTGTCAGTTTAGTTAATTCGAAAAAGTGGTACATTTTTATTTTTTTGCCCGGAAAATCTCTTTACAGTGGTTATACAAAATAATCGTGTGACTTATATATAGCTATTAACTGAAAATCATGTAAAATAAGCAACAGTCAAGCCCTAAGGTGTCTACCAAAATATTATCCTAAAGTGTTAGTTTCATAGTTTAATTTATTCACCAAATGAGATGCTGATTCAAATTTCCTATCCTGATTCAACCGATCTGTCTCTCTAGGGGAGACAGGCGGAGGACACAAAGTGACTCATAGCAACAGTTAAAAAAAGGTGTCAAGAAAAGTGTAAAACAAAAGTGCTTCAGATAAACTAAACTCTCTCAAGAAACGTTAACCATTTTTATTCCTTATGGTGCTAGTATTAGTAAATTGGTATATATATATATATATATATATATATATATATATATATATATATATATATATATATATATATATATATATATATATATATATATATATATATATATATTATAACATAACATAACATACATACAGTGATCAATATAATAAAATATGCTTTTGTTGTTTTATTAGGGGGTTAACAACTTGGATGGGGATAGGCGGGTTATGGAATGCCCACTTGACCATAATGAGAACTTCAGGGACTTTACTTTACAAAGCTTCTGCTGGTTCTCTCTTTAAGGGAATCTGACAGACTACTTGTTGGTTCAGTAATGGCCCATTACCAACAGGAACTCACAGTCCTTTAACAACAGCACATATGGAGCGAAACAGCATGTGATCTTTCCTTCTGCCCCCCCCCCCCTTGTGGTCCCAGCTCCACTTCTTCAGGCAATGCCAACCCACCTGGCTGCAGCTGCCTCTCTACTCTGTTCGACTGACTCTTCACCAGCCCGCCCAGCTGACTCTCTCTGGAAATCTCTCAGGGAGAGAAAGATAGAAGACTTAAGCTCACCCCTGTCTTAAAGGGAGATTTGCTACATGCGGCAGTCCCCTCCCCCTTTGTTAGTTCCACCAGTGTTGCACTACTCTCTCTCTTTGCTTTCATGCATACATGAGAGCTTCCTCACTTGTGTGTTTGGCAGGATCCTTCAGCACCTGACCCCCGGCCCAAGGCAGGCGCCCCCTCCAGACTAAGGGGTACTCATCAGGGCAACCGACAGCCTCCTCAACACTGTATCTCCATCTTCCACCCGACTACCCCTGCTGGCCTGACTTACAGTTGTATTCAAAATTATTCAACCCCCACTGAAATTGATTGTTTTGGCCAGTTTGACACTGATTTTGATCATTCAGTCATCCTGCTTACAATTAAATCAAAGAGGCACGTGTAGGTCAGACAAATATAACATAACATTTATAATGAAATAACCACAAATGTCTTTTCTGTGCTCACATCATTATCAGTTTTATTCAACCCCCAAGTGACATTCAATCTTAGTACTTAGTACAACATCCTTTTACAGTTATAACAGCTTTTAAACATGAAGCATAGCTTGACACAAGTGTCTTGCAGCGATCTACGGGTATCTTTGCCCATTCGTCATGGGCAAAAGCCTCCAGTTCAGTCACATTCTTAGGCTTGCGCACTGCAACTGCTTTCTTTAAGTCCCACCAGAGGTTCTCAATCGGATTTAAGTCTGGTGACTGCGATGGCCACTCCAAAATGTTCCAGCCTTTAATCTGCAACCATGCTCTAGTGGACTTGGAGGTATGTTTGGGATCATTGTCCTGTTGAAAGGTCCAACGTCTCCCAAGCCTCAGGTTTGTGACGGACTGCATCACATTGTCATCCAATATCTCCTGGTACTGAAGAGAATTCATGGTACCTTGCACATGCTGAAGCTTCCCTGTACCTGCAGAAGCAAAACAGCCCCAAAGCATGATTGACACCCCGCAATGCTTCACAGTAGGCAAGGTGTTCTTTTTATCATAGGCCTTGTTCTTCCTCCTCCAAACATAGCGTTGATCCATGGGCCCAAACACTTCTAATTTTGTTTCATCAGTCCACAGAACACAATCCCAAAACTTCTGTGGTTTGTCCACATGACTTTTGGCATACTGCAGTCGACTCTTCTTATTCTTTGGAGACAGCAAGGGGGTGCGCCTGGGAGTTCTGGCATGGAGGCCTTCATTACGCAGTGTGCGCCGTATTGTCTGAGCAGAAACTTCAGTACCCACATCTGACAAATCTTTTCTCAGTTCCTCAGCAGTCACACAGGGACTTTTCTCCACTCTACGCTTCAGGTAGCGCACAGCAGTCGAAGTCAGCATCTTCTTTCTGCCACGACCAGGTAGCGTTTCAACAGTGCCCTTTGCCTTGAATTTGCGAATGATGCTTCCTATGGTGTCTCTTGTTATGTTTAACATCTTTGCAATCTTTTTATAGCCATTGCCCTTCCTGTGAAGAGTAATCACCTCTTCTCTTGTCTTCCTGGACCATTCTCCTGACTTCACCATGTTTGTAACCACACCAGTAAATGTCTAGAAGGAGCTGAGTATCACAGTCATTTTAAAGCTGCCTAATTGGTGCTTATTAGGCTTTATTGCTGCTCCCTGACATCCACAGGTGTTTTCAATACCTGATTGAAAACACTTCAATGAACCTCTGTTCTTCAGAGTGGTAGTCTTTAAGGGGTTGAATAATTGTGTAAATGAAGAATTCACAAAAGAAACATTTACTACTGTATTACAAAACCAATTGATGTCATTTTAGTTGCATATGGTTCTTTAAGAAGTCCTTGTAGGATTTCATTCTGAATACAATTACAAATGTACACTAAATTCCCTAAAACCCTTTACAGCATTGGGGGGTTGAATAATTTTGAACACAACTGTATGTGTTTTTATGGGGTTGTCTCTGCCCCCTGCCAGCACACCACTGGAGATTGACCGCGGCACCATGAATATTCATGAAAGCTTCTCCTAATCCCCACCCTCTAATTCTAGAAGGTCCTCCAACCTTCCAGACAGGAAGAGGCACCAGAGAGCTGCCAGGATGAGTCACCTATCCCTGGCCTCTAATAACCATGACCCAATTTAGTGACTCAGGTTATGCATTCCAGGAAGTAAATGCTACATGAATCATCTGCTCTTACTCAAGATGGCTAGATGGTGGAGTTTGCTTTGGAAAATAAATAAATAAAACATAGCATTTTCAGTTTGTGGTTCTCGGATACAGCTATGTTTCACTTTAAGAACAGTAAAAGCTGTATGTATTTCTATAAATATTTTCTATGAATGACAAATAATTACAATGCCAGCAAAAAAAAGAACAGAAGTACTTTCTTTAGCGCGTCACAATGAAGGATGGTTTTGTAGAACTTAAAAAAGTAAGTGGTTTAGCTTTATGCCTGTATTATGTATATCACTTTAATTTCAATGTGGCTGCTATGGTGATTGAGGCGTAGGAGGGAGAACATTAGGGAGATTGTTAAGGCAAATTAAATATAAAAAAAGGTTGTGCTTGCAATGATAACACAGATTTAGTACTGTAACATTAAAGTGATTGTAAAGGCTTGCTTTTTTTTCAATAACAAACATGTTATACTTACCAGTAGATTTGTAGAGCAGACACTAATTAGAAACAAAAAACCATCAGCAACCGAATCCCTCTATACGTAGGTTTAGAGGTTTTTCCTATAACAGGATATGGTTGTGGGATTTTAAATGATGCATGATGGATAGATGTGATTAATATATTAATATGTAGATAAGAGCCTGGTCAAACCCCAATCATCTGAGCCATATAGACAGAAATTCATATTTGATAAGAAAGAATTTATTATTACAAAAATGGAATATAAATATTAAACAATTGCTAAAAACAGTCAGACTAGAATAGAAAGAGCACTAGGGATGCACGTGAATGCACATAGGGCCAGATCCACAGCCAGCCGCCGTAACTTAAATATTCCCATTTAAGTTACACTGCCGGAAAATTTCTACCTAAGTGCCCGATCCACAAAGCACTTACCTAGAAATTTTCGGCTGTGTAACTTAAATCCGGCTGGCGCAAGGCGTTCCTATTCAAATGGGGCGAGTCCCATTTAAATTAGGCGCGCTCCCGTGCCGGCCGTACTGCGCATGCTCACGACGTCATTTTCCCGACGTGCTTTGCGCGGTTTTACGTTGCGCCGGGTTTTGAGAATTGCGACGGGCGTAAAAAAAAAAATACGAGTTGCGGCGGGAAAAAAAAAATTGAAAAAAAAGACGGCGACGCGGGATAGAAGGGTCTACTTTTACAAGGCCTAAACAGTTTAGGCCTTGTAAAAGCAGCCCTAATTTTACGATTGCAAACTAATACTTACGGAGAAAAAACGAAGCGTAAAAGCTTCGTGGATCTCCGTAAGTGCTAATTTGCATACCCGACGCGACATTTCGCCTCGAAATGCCCTCAGCGGCGGATGCGGTACTGCATCCTAAGATCCGGCAGTGTAAGTCCCCTACACATGTCGGATCTTCTGCCTATCTATTGGAAACTGATTCTGTGGATCAGTTCCAAAGATAGAAACAGGGATACGACGGCGTATCAGTAGATACGCCGTCGTATCCCTTTTGTGGATCTGGCCCCAAGTCTTCATCATAACCCACGTATTGAGGTTCTACTAGTTTCGCCCTGATGGGCTTAGTCAGGAACCCGTGGAGGGTAATAGTCTATATAGGTAAAAAGTTTAACAGTAAGATACCTTCACATATCAAAAGAATATATATTACATATGCAAAAATAGGAAGAGAGAAGGAAGAACAAAATAGAACAAAGCATATAGAACAAACATTTTCGTTACAATATTATAGTAGTGTATACCAATGGGCCAGATGGGTGCGGTAGCTATGGACTATGGGAAAATCCTTACCTGAAAAGGGTGGGGTGAGTTCCCATGAGAGTGCCACCACAGCAAAACTGTGTCCTAGATGGAGGTGATCCCGAAAAGCGGGAGAAACCGCTGCACACCTAAGGCCGGCCAGACAAGGGACAATAAGCCAGTATGCTTGCCTAATGAGAGAGAGATGGTGGGCAGAGGCTGGGAGTAAAGGATATATGTTTTGGATTAGGATTAAAGAGATGCCAGTGCTCAAAGCACGAAATGGCATTGGTATTGAGTGGTTAAATATCGTTAATCACTTACTAACGTTAACTGATGAGTATTGAGCACGTAGAGTGGACTTGTCCAATATATGGAAACTTTCAAAAAGGGTTTATCTCAATGGAGTATGTGCGGTGATCAAAGACTGCTCTGTCCATACCGCATAGCAAAGAAGGATCAAAGAGAAAAGACAAAAAAAAAGGGGGATGGGGAAAAAGAGAGGTATGAATGATTAGATATCCATTTAAAGCAGTTTTTAGATTTTAGCCTTAATCTGAAAACTGCTTTAAATTCTATCCGTAACAATGATGACCTAGTCATCAAACCCTCTGACAAAGGGGGCAATATCGTGGTTATGGACAGGCTTGGCTATGAGGAGATGTGCCATAAGATTCTCAATAACAGAGAATGGTACAGACCGGTACCAGCCTCTATGATTACACAGAGCAGCAGACAATATCGTCAAATATTGAACCGAGCACACCGTCTGGGCATCATTGATGATACCACATTGCAGTTTCTCAATGTTGAAAGCCCCACCACCCCTACTTTTTATGCCTTACCCAAAATCCATAAGGGTATTTTACCCCCACCAGGCCGTCCTATTGTATCAAGTTGTGGCTCATTGACAGAAAACATAAGCAGAATAATTGATGAATACTTACATCCACATGTACAAAGCCTATTCTCTCATGTCAAAGATACCATAGAACTGTTGAAAATGATCAACGGGCTCAGCATCCCGCCGAATGCATGGCTAGTTGCCATAGACATCGAGGCACTGTACAACTTTATTCCCCACGGGTTCGACCCGCCCCCTCATATGCCAACCTGTACCTGGGGGGGTGGGAGCGTGACCTCTTCAGTGAGGAGTCCAACAACACTTTATCGGATAGTGTGCTCACATGGCACCGCTATATCGATGACGTGTTCATGGTATGGGCAGGATCAAGAGAGGATATGTTAATTTTTTTGGATGGTCTGCAAACTAATGAATACAATTTAAAGTTCACGTACAACTATAGCCAGGAGCATATTACATTTTTGGATATAGAACTATACATAGATGAAGGGGGCTCCCTTTGCTCTACATTGTATAGGAAACCTACGGCAGGTAACAGCTTGTTGCACGCCACCAGTTCACACCCTAAACCACTGATTAACAGTATACCATATAGTCAGTACTTAAGACTGAGACGTAACTGCTCTCATGAAGATGACTATAAAAGAGAAGCAGCACAACTGTACGCGCTACTCAAGGATAGAGGCTACAGTAAGACCTGTGAAAAGGGGAAAATACTGCGCTGATCTAAATATCAAGTGAGCAGCCACACAAGCAATATGACAAAAATTGAAAATAAAATAGTGAAACAATATGCAGCGCTAAAAATTCTTATAAAGAACAAATTATGCATCAATGTGATGATAACACAATAACCTGTGAGTGAGTGTCCATTTGAAACAACCAGCACAAAAAGAAAAACACAAAGGAAAAAGTCCATCAATATGGGGTGTATGACCACATCCTCATCTTTGGAAAAACTTTCTGCACGGTAGAATCGAAAATAGATGGAATACTCTTACCAGATGTCGTGGATCTGCTTGTCAGCGACAGCAGATCATAAAGGCATGTAAGGGATCGGCTCGGCTCTGCTCGGCTGGATGTTGGTACAATGGTAGACTCACCACGGGGTATCCTGTTGAATGGTTGTAGGCCTGGACTGGAACCTCACCGTAGGTGTACTCGCTCCAACTCGAATCCGTGGACAGGAACCAAGAGTCCGATTCTTTAAACGCCAACTGGTGATGCGAACAGTGGTGTCCACTGATGCAAGGTGCACACTGGTATGGAGTTTTGAAAAAACTTTGTATCCAAGCAAGTCATGCAGGGAAGAGAAAGAAAACAATGCTCCGGATGGTGCAGGTAAAAGAGGATAGGTTTTATTGAAATAAAACCAATGACATAAAAGTGATCACTTCAGTAAAAAATTGAATAAAAGCAATATGGGGTGCAGGTATAGCAAGCCCGACGCGTTTCGTCCAAGTGGACTTCAACCTGTTTGCGTAGAGCCTACAATAAAGCAAGTGCACTAGAAAGCAACAACCTTATCTATAAACCCAAAACTGTTTCCAAAACAAATACCACTAGAATAATTACCCGCTTTAACCGCCAACATGGTTCAATTCGCAAAATTTACAATACATTTTGGTACTTACTCACTTCAGACGATAAAATAAGTAAATTTATAAATACAACACCTGAGATCACTTTCAAGCGATCTCCATCAATTAGAGACAAAGCAGTATCAAGTCACTACGCGGTACAAATGATCCCCAAACCCACACAGACTGGAACATTTCCATGCGGTAAATGCAACTTCTGCCGCTATATTCTGAAAGGGAATAGTATCATCCTTCCGAATGGAGAAACCCTGTCACCTAAATTCCGTGCAACATGCCAGACAGTAGGAATAATGGGCCAGATCCACAGCCAGCCGCCGTAACTTAAATATTCCCATTTAAGTTACACTGGCTGAAAATTTCTACCTAAGTGCCCGATCCACAAAGCACTTACCTAGAAATTTTCGGCTGTGTAACTTAAATCCGGCCGGCGTAAGGCATTCCCAATTCAAATGGGCCGAGTTCCATTTAAATTAGGCGCGCTCCCGCGCCAGACGTACTGCGCATGCTCGTGACGTCATTTTCCCGACGTGCATAGCGCGAAATTACGTTACGCCAAGCTTCGTGAATCGCGCCGGGTCAAAAAAGTTGCGTCGGGAAAAAAACGAGTTGCGGCGGGAAAAAAATAAATAAAAAAAAAAAAAGACAGCGACGCTGGAAAGAAGGGTCTGCTTTTACAAGGTGTACTAACTTTACACTTTGTAAAAGGAGCCCTAATTTTACGATTGCAAACTAATACTTATGGAGAAAAAACGAAGCTGAAAAGCTTTGTGGATCTCCGTAAGTGCTAATTTGCATACCCGAGGCGGCATTTCGACTCCAAATGCCCCCAGCGGCGGATGCGGTACTGCATCCTAAGATCCGGCAGTGTAAGTCCCTTACACATGTCGGATCTTCTGTCTATCTCTTGGAAACTGATTCTGTGGATCAGTTCCAAAGATAGAAACAGGGATACGACGGCGGAACAGCAGATCCGCCTGCGTATCTCTTTTGAGGATCTGGCCCAATATACTTAATGAAATGCAACTGTGGGGCCTACTATGTAGGCAAAACTAAACGTAACTTTTTCTGTAGGATAAGAGACCACGTTTTAGCGGTCTGAAAAAATTGATGGAGACACCTATTAGCTGTCATATTGGATTGTTCCACCCAGGTGCCTGGACCAACTGATCAATGTCAGAGTCACAGGATTGCAGAACAAACTGCACTTCTTTGATCTCTAGGAGAAGTAGAGACAAAAAAGCTTCTTCTGTACTTCTGTTGCATCACAATTCGAGATTTTCCTAGCTTGTGACGGAAAATATTAATTATATGAAGACAGGAGGCGAGTATCTTATGCATTATCTTTCTTTAATAATGCCCATAGCAGAAATACAGTAAACATTTATTGTAACTTAAAAAATTCAAAGAACTACCCTTCCCAGCAGTCCCTGGGCCAGTGTAGCCCCTCCCAGACCGTAGCCTATATAAGGGACTGTCTGAGGTAACCTATTCCTCTTTCTTCATGCGAATTAGTGTAAACAGGAACCGAAAGTCCAATTAGACATCTCCTCGGCTGCCGGGAACCTTCCGACCGGAACACAACATCCGAATCTGGAGGAAACGAAAGGACAAGGCCAACACGGACCAACTTCATCCGGACCACCTTCATCCCAACGGGGACTATAGGAAACCCAAACCATTCGGAGCCGACCGGTCAGTTGTCCTCAGGAACATGGACCAACGGATTCAGTCAACGGCATCCCGACTCCGGATCTGGAACGCAGTAGGAACCTCCATCTGCGGTGAACTAAACCCATGGATCGAAACGGACAGCAATCCCAACGGGGATAGTGAAAACGAACTCCCGGGGCGTACCAGCCTCCAAATTGCAGGGTGCGTGGTTCATCAGTCTAGAACGAGAGAGAGACAACCTCGTGACAGGGTTGGGTTGGGAGGGAAGATACTCGCCTCCTGTCTTCATATAATTAATATTTTCCGTCACAAGCTAGGAAAATCTCGAATTATACATCAGACAGGAGGCTCATATCTTATGCAAGTTCAAAGCTATAACAATGCATATGACCAATAACAATCAAAATAATCCACAACATTGACATAGATATGTGTACCTCCTGTTCAAAGCGGGATTGGCGGAAAAGCGGTCGCTGACAACAGTCCGCCGCTATAGTAAGTCACAGAGGAAACCGGGAAGAGAGGATTAACGTAGGAAATGAGGAGTTGAAAGACTTGCGAAGATCGCAGCGAGGCTGTCAAGGACATATAAGTCTGTAGACAGCGGACCACATACAGTTGTGGATGTGCGGGGAAGAACGGGTAGAAAACCGATCGAAGTACTGTCTTGTCCAACGCACGACGGAAAAAGACTTGAGTCTCTGAGGCGAGCAATGACGCCTGGATATGTCCAAAGCCTTGACGTCTGACCCACGATGATGGAAATCAGACACAAGAAGACAGTAAGCTCGAAAGACAGTAACCTCAAAACAGAGTGTCAACGTCCCCCAGCCCGAGAACATGATCATGACCTTGGAAAAATCCCAAGTGTGCTGGTACATTGGGCGATTTAAACTTAACGCCTTCAAAATTGACACACCAACGGATCCAAAGAGTCCGCCAGATAATTGGCTATTACAGACCCTGGCGCTTGAACGGGGTCGACCCGTCGTTGATCACACCAAGTAACCCAGAGTCCCCAGGTAGATCGAGATGCCGATCTAGTCCCGGGGCCCAGTCCAAGGCAGGGGATCCCTAGCTGTTCCCGAAAGGTCGTAGTCTGCGACCGGAACCCCGATACCAACCATGTGAGGAGAGGTAGGATGTGCTTCGTGAGTAGACCATGGCTGCGTCGGCCACCACGGAGTGAACCGCACGACTGATGCCCTCCGGCTCGCTAAGTGAAGGAGGACCCTGAGGGTCACCGGGAACAGGGGAACGCGTAATGTGTCCCCTGTGACCACGTTTGGTGGAGGGCGTCCACATGGTGCGCCTCCGGATCCGGCCTCCGGTTGTAAGAGCGCGGAAACTGGTGGTTGATACGGGGAACGAACAGGTCCATAGAGAAGGATCCGCAAAGTGAGCGAGGATCAGGGACCCTGACCGGTGCGGTCGCCAATCATTGTAATCGGTCAGGTAACGAGAATCCAATCTGCCACCCTATAGGGATAGTCTGTGGCATATCCCGCAATCGGGACGATGTTGCATTCCAGGCAGAAGTGCCCGAAGTCTTACTAGATCCGCTAGGATTCTGGATCAGGGGCCCACCAAGCGATCGACGTACCGGACTGCGGGTACGTTGTCCGAACGCAATAGCACACAGCAGATGGACGTGCGTGGCAACAGACTTCCGATGGCAAAAAAGGCCGTCAGGGGTGTACGTGTTGATGTGCAGCCGAGGGTTCTCTGCGGACCACGTCCTACCGGAGGACGAGGGACTGCACCGAGCACCCCAGCCGAGGCGGCTGGTATCCGACCCTATGACGAAATCCGGTGAGGAGTTGAAAATGTCTCGCCGTTCCGTTTGACGGCATGACGTAACCACTACCGTAGGTCCACCATGGCTTCACTTAGTTTGTATAGCGAAGCCCCTAGCGAAGATGTAGAGTCTCGAGTCTCTGGAGGGTTCGACAGTGAAGAGGGGCTGGAGAGTGGCCTGGATTGACACCGGGAACAGGCCGACTAAGCAAGTCAGTCCGCGTAAGGACACCCGCTGCTGCCCAGCATGATACTGATGTCTTTGCGGATGGCGGCTAATTGGGTATGGGTAGCCGAAGGATCGCTCGGTTGGTGTCCACCAAGAACCCCAAAAACTCTATCTCCTGAAATGGGGAAATAATAGGTGTTCGTGATCTATGAGGAGTCCCAGATCGCGAAGCGATCCGACCATCCAGGAGGTGTGTTCGCTCGCTAGGCGAGGGGAACCAGCCATTAGAAGTAGGTAGTTCAAGTAGATGTTCAACCTCACCCTTGTTCCACAGGGCAGTAAGTTGGTGAGATTTCTCAAGCTCCCACCGGACGAAAAACCGCCTTTCTTCTTCCTGATCGGGAAGATGTTGTTGAGGAAGTTCAAAGAGAGCGGGTCCATCTCTACTATCGGCTGTTTGGTCCAAGGTCTAGCAACCTGTTGTCCATTAGGACGGTGTTTAGGTTTGAAAAACCGAATGGGATGGTGAACCAGGTATACGCCTGGTAATATAACTCCATTTGTCCTACCGTCTTAAAGATATCATCAATTAGCGTGATCCCATTGTGCTAGGTCAACCGGCTTACAGAGGCGGTAGCCTGCTCACTAAGGCGTAGGGTTAGGTGATAGGTACAGAGATCTAAGACCCAGTACTGTGAGGTCCCAAAGGCCCTCTCTATTCCCTGGAATACTGAATGATTATGGGATCCACCTCTGGAGTGAGCACCACCGTATTTGGTAATGGAAGGGTGAGTATTCCACCCTCAACTTGTCCGGTTAGCGTACCGATCGATCTCCGGGTCCAGCATTCGATCTATTGGATCACCTCAGGTAGAGGTGCCCAGTCACCGGAGTGTGGGTGGCCAATCACCTCCTGATCGAAACATGGTACTCCACAAGAGTCCAATAAGGTTTTACCCTGGGACCTAGGGTTGGCGTCGTCATGGAGCGCCATGTGCCCACTGCTCACCTAATCATCATCATTATCATCATAATTTTCATCCTCAGACTCAAAGGTGTTAGCCGCCTCGTACTCCACGGACGACTCTGGAAGAGTCCACGAGGAGTCTGGCTCAGTCCGTCTAGCGGATCGCTGCCTCTGCATGTGCATCTCCCCGAGGCTCGGGGGTCGATTGGAGTCTGGGAAGGCAGTGGGTCGGCAGGCCCGGGAGGGTACTGCCTGGGGCATGTTATTTACTTCCCCTGCCGGGGAGTCCGTGGGTCGGCAGTCCTGGGAAGGTACTGCCTGGGGCATGTTATGTACTTCCCCTGCCGGGGAGTCAGAGGGTCGGCAGTCCTGGGAGGGTACTGCCTGGGGCATGTTATTTACTTCCCCTGCCGGGGAGACGGAGGCCACATTAATGTGACGGCGCATACGGGACGCCATGCCCTACTCAGGGGCGTTATATCCTTGCCGGGAGATCCGGACATAGGGGTGCATGTGGGTTGGAACAACCGATGCCCTGGTAGTCTGGACGGACCTACCGACCAGCTCAGGAACCAGTGCAGCACTGAGGTAGGTAGGGCCTTCCAGGGCTGCGTCCACCACTTCAGTGGCACCAGTAGGGAATAAAGGATCTGTCGCCAGCCACAGGAGAGGAGTCAGCTGTCTGCGGACAGCACGGCCGTGCAGCACAGGAAGATACGGAAGTTATGTACTATAACTTGTATAGTAATTTCTATAATTCATTCAATTATTGTTATAATTTGTTTATTTATTTATTTATATATATATATATGTATTTATTTATTCAATTATATATAAAGTATAGTTTAATAGTTTATATTTTAAAATTTGTTTATTATATATATTTATATATTTATTTATTCAATCATATAGATTGTATAAATTATTTATTTATAGACATTTATGTTCATTGATTTATTTATATTTATTTAATAAGTCAATAATTTATTCATTCGTATAATTATTAAAATGTATTATTTATTTACATGTATTAATATATTCATTATATGTAGAATAGACTACAGGGGAATAAATTCCCAGAACAAGAACTGATGTTTAATGTAACTGAAGGTGAAGGAGTGACAGAAGCAGGGGAGGGGAGGAATTCCCCACCAGCTAGGTGTGAGTGACAGAAGTTAGATGAGGGGAGATATTCCCCACCACAAGGGGAGCTAGACGTGAGGCTCGGGGCCGTAGTCTCGCGAGACTACGGCCTAACGTGATTCGCATAGATCAGTGAGATCTACACAGAGTTCCAACCATACAGCCGCCCGCACCCTGGCGTGGCGGCGATGGGGAGAGACGGCCTAGCACACGGAGGATGGGATCCCCAGGACAGGTCCGCAGCAATGGCGCCGTCGATTTGCGACAATAGCGCGATTGGTGCAGGGAGATCCTCACCGCCACGTCCCCCTCAGAGATGAGACGCTCTGAGGAGAAGGAGAAGAAGGGAGGTAGGAAAAAAGGCGCCGAGATGTTAAAATGGCGCCGTCCTACCTCCAGTCAGAAAACGAGCAGTGTGCAGAGCGCACCGGGGGGAAACAAAAGAAGCAAAGCAGCGGTATATTGTAAAATAAACAAATAAAGAAGCCCAATGACTGTAAGATGTACACATCAGAGGAAACCGCGTTCTCTACAAAACTGGTGGCACAGATAGCAAAGTGGGAAAAGCATACAGCAAAAACTAAACGTTTATCATATTAGAAATATCAGTTGTGCTTCATAAGACAGAAGGTTGATAGAACAACACACAGATGAAGGTCTGAGGGGATCAGAGGGTATATACAGATACAGGTGGAAGTTGAAGGGAATAGCGGAGGAGGGAAAAACCTCCGTAGCTGTAATAAAAGCCGGGGTGGGAGGGGGGGGGGGGGATCCCCAGCACCCTGTGGAAAGACGATGTGACATTAGGATCTACACAAATTAAAAGGGCTGCTGATAACCAAATAACAAGCAAGCCTACATAAAAATTATAAACATAGAGTAATGTACTTATCTGAGTTCTGGCTATGAGCAGAAAGAAAGAGGAATAGGTTACCTCAGACAGTCCCTTATATAGGCTACGGTCTGGGAGGGGCTACACTGGCCCAGGGACTGCTGGGAAGGGTAGTTCTTTGAATTTTTTAAGTTACAATAAATGTTTACTGTATTTCTGCTATGGGCATTATTAAAGAAAGATAATGCATAAGATATGAGCCTCCTGTCTGATGTATAATTGAAAATTAACCGATGAAGCTGACTGATGGTTTGTCGCGCCAACACACCATCGTTTAAAAAAAAAGATTGTGTCAGGACGCGATGACGTAAAACACACGACGTGCTGAAAAAAACGAAGTTCAATGCTTCCAAGCATGCGTCGATTTGATTCTGAGCATGCATGGATTTTTAACCGATGGTTGTGCCTACTAACTATCGTTTTTTTACTATCGGTTAGGAATCCATCGGTTAAATTTAAAACAAGTTGGTTTTTTTTTAACCGATGGTTAAATAACCAATGGCGCCCACACACGATCAGTTTTGACCAATGAAAACGGTCCATCAGACCATTCTCATCGGTTTAACCAATCGTGTGTACGCGGCATTAGAATTCTTAGAATCTTAAATCTCAGAATTTAAGATAATCTTTAGGTTCCATAGAGAAACAAATTCAAATGACATAAATGTATTATTGGTTTCTTCATTGTGTAGATTAAACAAATATGAATCACAGGTGCAAGAGATCAATCGCTTTGTTCTTGAATTGTGGAAATATGAGCTACCACATTTAAAGCGGTATTAGATCCAAAACCAAAAATGTAATGAATTGCAGCTTACTAATCATCAGGCCCCGTACACACGTCCGAGGAACTCGACGTGCCAAACACATCGAGTTCCTCGTCGAGTTCTGTGTTGAAGCCGCCGAGGATCTCGGCGAGCCAACTTTCCTCATTGAACAACGAGGAAATAGAGAACATGTTCTCTATTTGGCCCGACGAGTTCCTCGTCAGCTTCCTCTGTGAAAAGTGTACACACGACCGAGTTTCTCGGCAGAATCCAGCTCTGATCGAGTTTCTGGCTGAATTCTGCCGAGAAACTCGTGTGTACGGGGCCTCAGATGTGGCTGCATCAGTTTTCTTCCTTTGGCGTTTTTTTCCCTCTGTGTTCACCTGGTGATCTGCCCAGTAACACACCTCCTGTATTAATGAGACATATCTCTGGAGAAATGAGCATAGGAGGCACAGCAGACATCAACAGTGTCAGTCTGGCGGTAGTGTCAGTCTGGCGGTAGGGTAGTGTTTAATATATTAGCAGATTTAGAACCATTAACAAATTGAAGCCAAACTCCAAATCACACTTTTATAATCAGTCCCACTGTATCACCAAAAATGTTGTAACCACCTTAATTTGAGTTAGTAAGTGTTAATAACTGCATGTGGATATGTTTCAAGGGGCTCCATTTGAATTACTTATTGTGCTTTTAAAGATACTAGTCTTCTCTTAAAAAAAATGATTACTCAGCTTTGTAGAGCTGCAGAGATAAGAGTCATGCCTTGTACACACGATCAGTTTTCCCAGCGGTAAAAAGTCAGCCGGGAAAACCAAGAACCTGCTCAGCAGCCTTTTCCCCCTACACATGGCCGGTTTTCCTGGTAGAAAAACTCCCATGAGAGCTTTGGCCGGGAATCCTGGCCATGTGAATGCTCCATCGCAGTGTTTCCCATAGGAAAACTGCCGGGAAAAAGACCGCTTTTTAAGCACTTCTTTTCTGGCAGCCCACCCTGATCACTGATACGCAGTTGGAACTGGGTGAAAGGTGTCTGGAAGAGATTAGAAGTGCTAAGATGCCAAAGAAAAAAACAAAATTTTATTGCAACATCTGTTTTTTCCCATCACATCTTTTTACTTTTGCTTTATGTATTTTTTGTTGAAATGAATGGAAACATGGTAAAATGCATCCCAACATACAGTATGTGTTAAAGATGGGTTTCATTGCACATCATGACACACGTCAAAGCATGATAATACACCTAAATGACACCCAAAGCAATGTTTTGCCAAGCACATTGAAAATGTGCAGCAATGCATGTTAACGCTCCTTGATAGGGTTTTCATAATTCTACTATTGATTTCAAAGGAAAATGTATCAGGGAAAAAACGCATAGTTTGAATTCAGCCCTTATGTCACTAATACTTATAAATTACATAAAACTCAGAACATATTTGCATATAGTATCAATAATTCTTTCAATGGCTTCCTTTTATTCAGAAAAGTTTTTAATGTTATCTGAAAACTCATATCATGAGTAATGCCACTGCCAATCTGGTTTCATAGTTGGGTGCATACAGCATGAGTGATTTGTGCCTGGTGTTTAATCAAATGGCTTTTTTTTTATACAGTATTTAGGTTTTCTGTAGTCATGCTGCTTTTGCTCAAAGTTCAGAACAAAATATGTTCTCTTTTTTTTCTAAAATCCCCAGGTTTGAAAAAGGTCACCAGAAAAACACAACCTTCTACCCTTCCTTTGTGACCCTAATCAGTCTCCACCACCACCACTACCTAATCAATCTCCACCACAACTGTAAAGTGGTTGCTTGCCTTCTTGCAGACTTTACTCATTGTTTCACCCATGTTGCAGCTCTTTCCGTTGACATGTTATAGCATCTTTCAGTTCTACGTGTACTTTAAATTTTCCTGCATGCATGTCTGTGTGTGTTTTTTTAGGGGCCTGCTTAGGTTGCCAAAATGTCTAAAAATGTAAATACACATTCATAGAAAAATATGGGTACCTCTATGGGATTTTAATTCTTCCACTGGTGGAATACTATTGTGAAATACTATCAACTTGCACTTGCTTCATTGGATGAGACAGTGTCACTGTAAAAATTGCACAGTAAAGGTGACAGTGGCAAACATCAACTTTTGAGGATTGCAGGGTTATTGCAGTTTTATACTTACCTAGGTGAATGCAGCATCGGTCCGATGCTGCATCTGTCCCCCCTGGTGTCTCTGCACTGAGAACTGAGCCATCAAACACAACCGATGGCTTGGTTCTCTTGGCTTCCCGAGCAGAGTGCTGCTGCCTGTCAATCAGCAGCTCTCCTGCTCTGCTCCTCCACGCTCACTGGATCGCTGAGCTGTGGAGGGACGGGGAGCAATCCGTCTCAGCCTCTAAGCGGCTGGCTGAGAGGCTCAGACAGCTATCAGTACAGGCACCTGGCGGATCCAAACTCCGGGAGTCAGGATGACGCAATGCCTGGACTGATCTGTGTGATTTTAGCAGAGAGCGGACTTCAGACCACTCTCTGCTGAAAACTAATTTCACTCCTGTGACCCGTAGGAGAAGCCCAGCCAAAAAAGGCTCAGGCTGGACTTCTCCTTTAATGCCTGTATACACTGATACTCAGGTGTGAATGGAGCCTTATTTAAAATCTGTGAACACGAATCCCTAATAACTTTGTACAATTTTATTTTGTAGTTGAAGAAAAGTAACATGTATTATCACTATCTAGGTTTACAGAAGTTAACAAGAAACAAAAAAAAAAAAAAAACACCTATGGAAGTTACCATTGCTGGGGCTTGTATCAACAAGTTTGGGGCTTGTGTCACTGGGCAAAAACAGCTTGCTTTCACATAGATCCCAACTGTCCCTGATTTCGAAGGGACTGACTCTAATTTGGAACAATGTCCCTCTGTCCCTCTTTCCTCCTCATTTGCCCCTCATTTTGGTCTGATCTTTGTAGTTGTATAAAAATGCACCTTTCATCTTTCAAAAAGTGTTTCCCAGTGCCAAACCTTTAATCCTATTTCTAAATTGCTGCAATTGTAAATTTCAGGAGCCAGCATAGAGAAATAGTAGTGGTAAAAAGAAGCGCTTGTGGATTTAACTTACTGCTTTAAGGGGGTGTGGCAGGGTGTGTGTCCTATGCCTACATACTTTTGATATTAGGTGCCCCTCGTTCACGTCTCGTTCACATCTCAAAAGGTTGGGAGGCATGCTTTGAGGTCCCTTCTGCTATGTTTGAGATTAGTTTAAGACAATCCCGAGATCCTTCAGAATCTGTTGACTTCCTTCTAAGTTGCATCATACTGCTTCAAGCTACTTTTACATTCCCCTTGACTTGTACTGCATATAAAGAGAAACAGTTCTGACATAAAAATAGCCAACACAAACCCTTAGGGCCCATTTGCACTACTGCACTGCAATAAAGCATGGTAAAGTGTTAAGTACATCAAGGTGATGCCGTGCCATTCTTTATGAATAGCACCCCAACACAGCTAGCTGACAGACTTGTGGTACAGTGAGCTGCCATAAATGCTTTGTGAACCTTTTTAGTGTCTATTGATGCAATAGGCAGCCCATTCAAATCAACACGCTAGGCCCTAAGGATCATAATCTAGTTATTTGTCACCTAGGAAAAGCTAACTATTTTGCCAGAAAAAAAAAACACTTCAACTACCTTTATCATATTCTGTTATGGTAGATATTTGTTTTTTCTTCCCTTTGTCTTTTGATTTTGTGCCTTAAGGCTAGGTTCACACTGCTGGAATTCAAAATTGCGCGATTTTACAGCGAATTTGCGGCCGCGTTTTTGCCGTGATTCGTGGCCGCGATTTCAGGGCATGCCAGTCTATAGAGCTGAATTTGCATCGCACACGGATCAAACTAGCACAGGACCCTATTTTCCCGCAGCTTAGATTCGCACCGCACTGATGTGAACTGCACTAATGGAAAACAATGTTATTTTAATGACTTGCGAATTTGAGAAATCGCAACGGCTCAAATTCGCAATAGAATTCGCAGCAGTGTGAACCAGGCCTCAAGCCTAATTTCAGTGTGGTCCAAATGAACTTTTTAAAGTTAAATCAAACCTTGAGTTAGACTTTAATTCATTCAATTACATTTTTCTAGTTGCTGGATTTAGTAATAAATCAATTTAATGAATCTCGAAGCTAGACTTTTTTTGCAGTTTTGGGGGTTGACATATTGGAATTCCAATGTTGAGAGATGATAACAAACAGAAATGAAAAGAATTGGAAAAGATAGGCCTCAGGCACATTGATTTGTTTTCTGTGTTTTATGGAACACTGGCTTTCAAAATGAAAAAAATAAAAATAAAATAGGTTTCAAAACTGTTGCCTGGTAACAACTGTTAAATACACACTTGAAATAAGCATAATGTTTTATCTGTCAAAGACTTTTTAATTCAGCTACTTTTCAATAGTTTTATTCAAAGTAAAAATCAGATACAATTTGCTGACATAACTAGAGAGGGTACAGGAAAAGTACATAGTATGATTTAATCTGTGGATTATGATACAGCTCTTGAAATGAAACATATAATAAAAAACAATTGCAATGAAAAAAACTACTAATGAATTTTAATAACCTAACACAAATGAAATATAAAAGGAAAAGTGTATAAACATAGGGGTAGATTCAGGTAGAATGGCTTATTTTTCTGCGGGCGTAGCGCTACGCCGCCGTAACTTAGTGAGGCAGGTTCTGTATTCACCAAGAACCTGCTCCTAAGTTACGGCGGTGTAGCGTAAATTCAAATTGTGAAGAGGTGGGCGTGTCCGTCAAAGTAACCCAGTGCGCATGCTCCAAATTAACCCGCAAAAAGCCAATGCTTTCGACGTTAACGTAAATTACACACAGCCCCATTCACGGACGACTTTCGCAAACGACGTAAAATTTTCAAAATTCGACGCGGGAACGACGTCCATACTTAACATAGGATACGCCTCATATAGCAGGGGTAACTTTACGCCGGAAAAAGCCTAACGTAAACGACGTTAAAAAATGCGCCGGGCTGAATCGGCGTATCTACCTAATTTGCATATTCCTTGCGTAAATCGACGGAAGCACCACCTAGCGGCCAGCGTAAATATGCAACTAAGATACGACGGGGTAAGAGACTTACGCCGGTCGTATCTTAGTCAAATCTATGCGTAACTGATTCTAAGAATCAGGCGCATAGATACGACGCCGCACACTCAGAGATACGATGGCCATCTGGACATACGTTGTCGTATCTCCTACCTGAATCTGGCCCATAGAGTATAAGCTACCACACCATAAAATGCCCTATGCATGTGCTGTACTGGTGGATATCTACGAGAATAACCACAATATTATTCTCAACCAATAATTATTGGACAATAAGAAGATTATACATTTGTAGCCATGGTTCCCAAATGGATCTGAATTTAGTGTTTTGCTGGTGATTATATGACAGAAAATATTAATACGAGCATTGCTGGTGGACTCTGGGGGAGATTTACTAAAACTGGTGCACACAGAATCTGGTGCAGTTGTGCATAGTAAACGATAAGGATGAGCCGAACACCCGCCCGGTTCGCACCAGAACATGCGAACAGACAAAAAATGTGTGCGAACATGCGAACACCGTTAAAGTGTATGGGACACGAACGTGAAAAATCAAAAGTGCTAATTTTAAAGGCTTGTTTGCAAGGTTTTGCCAAAAAAAGTGTATGGGGCCACAGGTACTGCCCCATGGGACATGTATCAATTTCAAAAAGAGTTTAAAAAATGTCTGTTATTTTTTAGAGCAATGATTTTAATAATGCTTAAAATGAAACAAAAAAAATTAAATATTCCTTTAAGAATGGTACCTGGGGGGTCTCCTTAGTCTGCCTGTAAAGTAGCACATGTTCTTCATGTTCATAACAGTCCTGCAGCAAAATTACATTTCTAAAGGAAAAAATTTAATTCAAAAGTGCTTGCGGCTGTAATGTATTGCCGAATCCCGGCAATATACATAAAAATTATTAAAAAATACAGCGTGAGTCCCCCCCAGTCCATTCCCAGACCCTTTGGGTCTATTGTGGATATTAAGGGGAACCCTGTGCTGTGGCGCAGGGTTTTCCTTAAAATCTATATCAGACCTGAAGGGCTTGATGTGGATTTTGGGGGTGACAGTACGGCATTTTTTTACATTTTGACGCAGCGTTCCTCTTAACCACTTTAGTACACTAAATTCTATATACTACACTACCTGAATATAGATTCTACACAGAATATATAATCTACATCAGACCTCATCCAACATCAGTGCCTGACCTCACAAATGAGCTCCTGAGAGAATGGTCAAACATTCCCATTGACACACTCCTAAACCTTGTGGACAGCCTTCCCAAAAGAGTTAAAGCTGTTATAGCTGCAAAGGGTGGGCCAACTCAATATTGAACCCTGCAGACTAAGACTAGGATGCCAAAGTTCATGTGCGTGTAAAGGCAGGCATCCCAATACATTTGGTAATATAGTGTATGCAAGCTGTTGATCATAGCCAAGTCATTAAGTGTTCTTCTATGCAGCACTATAATTACTTTTACTTATCTGGAAAACAGAACTTCAATTAAGTGGGGTTCAAAAGATAGCACTGGAGTCTTGAATACAAGAAAGAAATGAAACAGTATAAAGGACTCATGCCGCGTACACACCATCACTTTATGTGATGAAAAAAAATGACGTTTTTAAAAACGTCACTTTAATTGACTGTGTGTGGGGGAAAACGTTGTTTTATGTCTTGTAAAAAACGACCAAAAAAAATTGAAGCATGCTTCAATTTTATGTGTCGTTTTTCAAAAGTGCACTTTTTACTTCACAGAAATTGACCGTGTGTAGCAAAAAACGTCGTTTTCTAAGACGTTTTTTCATCCACGCATGCCCAGAAGCTACTTATGAAGCAAGCTTCAATGGAAAACGTGGTGGAACGTAACCTCACTTTGCAAGATCATTGTGAGAAAACGATGGTGTGTAGGCAACTTCGTCTTTGAAAATTGAAGTTTCAAAAACGTCATTTTTTACTTCACAGAAAGTATCGTTTTTTTTCATCACATAAAGTGATGGTGTGTACGGGGCATCAGTCTAGATCAAATACATTTTGGACTGTGAAATATATTACAACAGTCCACTCAGGGTTTTCGGTCTAGTACAGAAATGCATGTAAAAAATTTGCATTCGCTTTCTGATAAAATTGATCTGTAATGACTAGTTTAATCTAGTAATGAGTAAGCTATAACACTGTTATTTCTGGCATGATTCCTGATTTGTAGCGCTTTTAGATACTATCATACAACTCTCACTTTTTCACTTCAATTTTTGGGCCTAATTATAGGTTGTTTCACTTTTATGTTTGTATCAGTCTTACTTCATGAAAGAATAACTTCACTTATGTTAAGAAAACAAAATCCCCTCCAGGTGATCAATGTACGTTACAAGGATTTTACCATACTTTGTTGCATATTCCTACCTGTTTGTTTCATCGTGTCCTTTGCAGATTGATTCCGAATGGTAGGGTCTGGTTCATTATAATCACCATAACACATGTTGTGGTGGGGAGATGCGGCATGTGAGGCACGAAAGTTGAGGGAAGGGGCTGGACCGTGCCACGTCGGAGGCCAGGATGTCAGTGCAGAGTGAGAGGCTGCAACGCTGTCGGATCGTCCGTCCACCCGCCAGTGATCCGCAGTGACATCGCGGCAAGCCCAGCTCCCCCACCAATGCCACCTTGAGCGAGCTCCCGCAAGGAAGAAGTAAGTAGCGTCGGAGGGGCACCTGAAGTAACCTAGGAGCGGCGCGCATCTCCCCGCACCCACTGGATCCACACCCCCACCCCGTGTCCTGGGGTGGTTCAGGTAATTCAAACACAGACCTCCGGGTCTGCAGCAGCGCATACGGAGGTCCTACACCCAGATCCACATCAACACCCAGATTAAAAGAACATCTGACTAACGGAGCGGTAAGAAAAACCCTATCTATGCAATCTAAATCACTGCCTATTGAATGATGGACGATGTATGACAGGTTCATGCTGTTTTGCTGTGGCCAAGATACACACTTTCTTACTGCAACTAACAGATGATCATTATCAGATGGATATATGTATGATATTGCTAAATGATCTATTCCTCATGACTACATGTGTTTAAAAATGGTAATTACGTCTCTGAGGCCTAATATGGACTTTTTTATGACCCTTTTTCTGAGCCCAGGGCAGTGCTAGGAGAGAAGAACCTAATTTAATTACCTATGGTAAAATAATTACATGAGAGTCATTGGCATTAAGCTGTTTACCGATTTACTGTGAAGATCTGTATTTTGTCCCCCCTCTGTTTGACCCTCCATAGGTTCTGGTATATTGAGTGAGCAAAAGCCCTCATATAAGTTAGGAACACTGAGGGTCTGTGAGAGGGGAGATAAGAGGAAGGAGGGAGATCTGGATCTCTATCTCAAAGCCCCATCCCTCTTCCTCCTGATCTGCCCCCCTTTCTCTTTTTTCCTTCCCTACATGGCCACCCCTGATGTGTACTATTGAACGGAAGCGTTAACCTCGCCGGGTAGGAAGGGGAAATATTGACTACGGTAGAGACCTAAGGCTAGAGGTATACCTGTCCTGGTACGATAAATCCTTAAACCTATACAAAACTGGGGAAACGTATAAGAGCTAGAAACAAAGACAATATGAGTAAGACAACCAGGGGGTCTGCCCCTAAGATTCCTAAGGATAAGGCCCCCACCAGCACCCCCACAATATCTGACCCAGGAGGTGAGCACTAAGAGCCCGGGCACCATTAAAAAAAAATAGAAAAAAAGGGGATGAACACAAAAGGAACTGGAGAACTTAACCCAGCCAATACTGATACATCGACAGAAGAGGAACAAGACATAAGCCACATGGAGGAATTAAGATCAGATACACAAGCTCTATCAAAGGAAGAAATGAGTGTCATGTTAAGGAAATTAGAAGAGGCAATAAAAGGGGAAATTGGTGCGCTGAGAGCTGATATAAGCCATCTCCTGACACGCGTAGAGGAGACGGAGGCTAGGTCTGAACAACAAGCAAAAGAATTAAATCTGTTAAAGGAGCAGTAGCTTATTATCAAACAGGACCAGAGCAGGTTACAGTATCGGTTAGAGGATCAGGAAAACCGTAACAGAAGGAAAAATTTAAGAATACGTTCAGTCAAAGAAGAAAGAGGGGAAAATTTGAGGGATATTATGAATACCCTTTTTTTACCCATCTTGAAAAACAACACTGAGGATCACCTCAAAATAGAGCGTGTACACCGAATAGGAAGGGCAAAGAACCGAGAGAGCAAGTGGTCAAGAGACATAATAGTCAGATTCAGATTTTATGAAGATAAAGCCGAAATATGGTCATGCTTGAGACGGAAAGCACCTTCGAGTTATAATGGAATAGAAATTCCGATTTTTACAGACCTGGCATGAGAAACCTTGGCCCGAAGGAGACATCTGAAACCACTTTTGGTACAGATGCGGTTATTGGGGGTTGAATATCAATGGGGCTTCCTGGCTTGCCTCATCGGAAAGAAAGATGGAGTATCGGCCAGATTAACATTTCCTGAAGATCTTGAAGGATTTTGTCATAAATTAGGAATTCCGGCTTTAGAACTGCCGGAATGGATAGAATAGGATGTCATGTTCTGAATGGGTAGGAGTGGGGGGGTGAGGGTGGGCGGTGGGATCGGGGGGGGTGGGGTTGGGGAGGAAGGTGAGATGGGGGGATTTGGGACCTACCCCCTTGGCCCCCGGCCCCCCCATCTTGAGGGGAATTGGTGGGGGGGTGGCACGGTCTAAAGGCCTACCTCAGGTCAAGAGAACCTGTGGAAAATGAGAAACAAGATCATCCACGGTTCAGAGGCTAGGTCGAGGCCTAAGAGGGGAGGGGGGGCAGCGGAGGGAGGGGAGTGGGGATGGGGGGGCAGCGGAGGGTGGGGAATGGGGATGGGAAGGGGCTCTCAGGGACTCTACAAGTAAACTATGGGTTTTGGCCGAAATAGGATGATATGGCTGAGATTAAGTTTTTGTCATATAATGTCAAAGGGTTAAACTCCGTGGGAAAAAGACATAAGATCTTAGAAGAGATTAAACGATATAGCGCTAACGTAGTCTTCCTACAGGAGTCCCATTTGACATTAGATTCAAATATTAAACTGTATTCTCCCATGTTTCCAACGTGGTATTACAGGGATTCTGGCTCTAAACGCGCTAGGGGAGTGGCGATCGGGTTTGCTAGAGGGATAGGGTTCGCCCTAGAGGCGAGACTGACTGACCCGGAAGGAAGGTATTTATTCCTGAAAGGGAGATTGGGGAGTACCGTATATACTCTAGCAAACATCTACGCCCCCAATACAAACTCAATTGCGTACATAGATAGAATCCTCCGAAAGTTAAAAAATGTTGCAGAGGGCTATATAATCTTGATGGGAGATCTCAACTTGTGTTTGAATCCGAGTGTTGACAGTACGTCCCGAGTAAAGGAGACAAGCAATGTACAGCTTAAAAAATTTAAACATAAGATGCAGGACTGCCAGCTGGTAGATGTGTGGAGGGTTCAACACCCAAATACACTAGATTTCTCGTTCTTCTCTCCTCCTCACGAAACATATTCTAGGTTAGATTACATTTTGGTTGATCATAGGTTATTAGAAAATGTCACTGGAACTGGGATCGAAATTATGACTATATCGGATCATGCTCCGATAACGATGAAAATTAAGACATCGGCTCAGACGAATCAACACCCCCCGTGGCATTTAAATGAAGATTTGATAAGAGATGAAGAAGGGGCTGGAAGGAATACTAATTTCTGAGGGTGCGAGGGATAAAAAAGAGAGAAATAGGAAGTTTAACGCCCTGGTTAAAGAAATAGCGAACCTGGAACAAAAACATAAAGAACGGGGATCAAAAGAGGCATACCTTAATTTAATGTTAAAGAGGGAAGAACTTAAGGAGATCTTAGAACAAGATGCAACGAGAAGGTTAAACAGCATCGCCAGAGATAGATACCTATGGGGAAACAAATCTAGCATGAGGAAATCAAAATTGCTTTGAAAAATACAGCAGTTGGTAAAAGCCCAGGCCCCGACGGGTTTACCGTATTTTATTATAAAAAATTCTGTAGTATTCTAATACCAAAATTGTGTAAATACTTTAATGACCTTGGGTCAGAATGTGAAACGAGTAAGGATGCACTTGCCGCTGCGATAACAATAATTTTAAAAGAGGGGAAGGACGGCTCACTCTGCTCAGGGTATAGACCAATTTCGCTATTAAACACAGACATAAAGCTTTTCGCTAAAATTCTAGCTGAGCGATTAAAAGAGGTCATACACTTATTGGTCCACCCTGACCAGGTTGGGTTTGTACCCAATAGAGAAGGCAAAGACAATGGGATAAGAGCACTTCTCTTACTCCAGAAAATAAGGGAGAATGGGTCCCCAGGTCTATTCCTGTCAATGGATGCCGAAAAAGCATTTGACAGGGTAGACTGGGGACTCATGATGCAAACCCTTGAAGTGATGGGATTAGGGCAGAGGCTGATTAGATGGATTAAAACACTCTAACACCACCCCTTGGCAAAGATTAAAATCAATGGCACACTCTCAGAGTCCTTCGAAATGAAGAATGGGACAAGGCAGGGTTGTCCTCTCTCTCCCCTTCTTTTTATCCTGTCTTTAGAACCATTATTAGCCTCAATCCGCAATGACCCCGATATCAACGGGGTCAAAGTGGAGGGGGAAGTACATAAATTATCGGCATTCGCCGATGATATCCTATTCTATGTAACTAATCCCTTAAATTCAATCCCCAAATTAACTAAGGTACTATCACAATACAGGGTCATTTCAAACTTCAAGATAAATGTAACAAAATCTGAAATTCTAAATATAAACTTAAATAAAAAGGAAGAGAGGATGTTGAAAGTGATCTGTGATTTTCCCTGGACAAAAGAATTAAAATACCTCGGTATCAAACTAGCCAATTCGGTCAAGAAGATCTATAAAATTAACTTCGTTCCCTTGCTAAACGATATTAAAAATGACATAAAAAAATAACAAATAGGCCCATTTCCTTGATAGGACGCATACATACTGTAAAAATGACTCTCGTGCCTAAAATACTCTATAAATTTCAACTGATCCCTATAGCCTTACCTCAACAATACTTCAGAATTTTAAACTCATTACTCTTGAACTATGTGTGGAAAAATAAAAAACAAAGGATTTCTCTCTCAATTCTAAAACAAGATAAGCAACTGGGGGGTCTGGCCATGCCTGATATAAGGAAATATCATAGTGCGGCGGTTCTGTCCCGAGTGGTGGAATGGACCAGGGATAGACAAGGGAAGAGATGGGTTCAAATAGAAAAAGCACAAGCTAAGGCACAATTAAGTAGTTTAATCTGGATACCGGCACAATTTAGAGCCCTAAATAATAATGTTTTCGATTTAACATGATACACTTTGAGAATCTGGGATAGGACACTGGCACAACTAGATATGAAATTTAATGCTCCACTAATTAATTTAAAAGATAATGCATATTTTGCACCAGGGGAAAAATAAATTGGGGGGAATTGGATTAGAAAAAATGAACTACACTTGGGGGACATAATAAAAGATGGTGAAATCAGGACCTATGAAGAGTTGAAATCTCGCACCGACATCTGGAATCTCGACAGGTGGAGGTATTCTCAGTTATACCATTTTGTGCGACACCTCCCCCGCCCATTGCGGATGGGGGAGTAGTTGACACCGTTAGAGAAATTATGTAAAACAGAGAACTCAAAGGGTACTGTTTCAAAATTATACAAATTACTTATAAAGACGGATGCACAGGGTGAACCTTATTTTGTTCAGAAATGGGAAAGGGAGTTGGGTATAGTTCGAGGGAAAAACACTTTTGAAAGGATGATGCAACTGACTCATTCGTCTGCGATCGACATGCGAACTGCCGAGACAAATTACAAATGTATTTCTGGCTGGTACATCACACCTGACAAAATTAGTAAGTTTAGAATTGGCCAGCCTGCGAAATGTTGGCGAGGTTGCCCTGAAAGGGGAACGATGGCCCATCTGTGGTGGACCTGCCCGAAAATCCAAAAGTATTGGGATCTTATCTTGAGTCAAATAAAAGAAATCACAGGGAACGAGATTAAAAAAGATCCCTGGGTGGTCCTCTTTCATGGTACTCAAGAGGGAATCAAAAGGTACAGGGGTGAGTGGGGTGAAATTTAATTTTGTTGTGGGGGTTGGATATGGGTAAGACCTCAGTAAAGTGAAGGTTTTATTGAATCCCTTCTAAGAAACATACACTTTGTCAAGGCAAAAAAAAAATAAAAAAAAATGAAAAAGGTAAAATTAATATAAACGTATAATACCACAAATGATGCAAAACTGTAAATGGAGACAAAGGCAAGCATTAAACCATGAGCTGGTCTCTAGTGCTCGGTTAAAAGCTGACGTGGTAAAAACAAAAAAAATCACCATAACACAATAAAAGTTTTGCTACATATGCATTTTTAAGCTGAACTCTGGCCACGAAAACCTTCATTTGAATATACTCCTCAATAGCCCCAAAAAATATAAATCCATTTTGCGTTCACCAAAGGTCATTGAAAACCCAGATATTGCACTACAAATGTAGCAGTGGCATCATTACTGTACCGTACACAGCTTATGCTCAGAGCAGAGGTGTAGTAGGAAACCAGCAGGCCCTCCCACTAGAGGCTGCCTGCAGACAACTATGTAGGGTGGGGGAGATACACTAGTCACCCAACACTTTCTTAAAGGATGATCCTGCACACAGGCAACGTTTCTTGCTGGATTACTGGGCAGATTTGGAATAAATACAGAGAGCTCATGAAGATTTAAAGTTAATGTAAATGATCACCTTGTAAAACAACCCATTCAGTTAATAATAGAAATTAAATAAAAAATATTTTGTATAAATATAAAAATAAAAACATAATAAATACCCTTTTTTCCTTTTTTAAGTGATCAAATTCCTTATGTTCTCATCTGCATAAGAGCTAGGGGAGGAGAAGAAGCAGCACACTGAGCTTCCCAGTGAATGGTTGAGCACCGGGGGTATGTCAGGACAGTCTGATCATTGGAGGAGAGCAGGTTGACTTTCCAGCATAGATATAGAACTGACCATGGTGTACTCTCATGTTTAGTGTGGTCAGTTTTTAATAGAAAAGCAGAGGGACTGGCAGGAACACCAGTGATTTCACACAAAGGAAGCAATACAAAGAAAACAGGATACTTTCTCATGCAAGTACATGGTACAGCAGACACATATCAGGAATATGAAGTGTTGTGGTAACAATCGAATTAAGTAACAATATGCATGCCTCTCGTATTAAGCCAATATTTAATTAGCTTTAGAGCCCATTCTCACTGGGGCTACCTGTGGGTTAGCGCAAAAGCACCGCTGCTTTTAGCGGTGCTTTACCACTGTTTGAGTGGAGCTTTTCGGCCAATAGCGGTGAGCTTATAACCCCCACTAGCGGTCAAAGAAGGGGTTAAAAATTCCAGTGTTGCGGCGCTTCGGAAGCGCTGCCCCTTCATTGCAATGAGCAGGGGTGTTTTGGGAGCGCTGTATACAAGTTTCTGGATCTATTGTAGATGGTTGCATTTTACAAAAGAAGGGAGTATTACCTTATTGAATGTAGGATTAATTCCAGTTAAGAAAGCACCATTAGGTGATTCGAGTGTGCAGTGTTGATTTTAGGGAGGTGCAATTTATTTTTTAAAAAGCATGTGCTGTTTCTTTTGCTGAGGGAATTTCCTTAATAAGTAAAAAATTTGTCATTTTGGACAGATAGTTTACCACAATTTGCAGTTTTTAAATGGGGTAGCTCAACAATGCAGTCCTATGAAATCATGTCCCATGATCTTTCAGGAATTCATTTTTAAATCCTTTATTATTAATGTCATAAATTGACTGTGCATTCAGAAAAAAATAGAATATACAATACAACATGATCTCCTCATTCGGACGGATCTCCCGTTGATCGCGTCACTAGGCGTCACTAGACAAATTTTTTCAAAGTGTGTAATTAAAGTCATTGTATCATTGTATATTTTAAATCCGGTTCCTTTAACTTTGATGTCTGCCGGCAATGATGTGACTGGTCCCTCCTCCGTATGCCTTCCTCCATTGCCAGCTCAGATAAAAGCACGGCTGACATGGTCACATGGCAACCCATGATTAAGTCACGCGCCTAGTGACGCAGCGCGTGGGGGAGGAGCCTAGTGACGCGATCGACGGGAGATCCGACCGAATGAGGAGATAACAACACTGAGCAGCAGTTTCAAAGCTGCCTTCTGAAAGCTGACACTGATCTGGGGTTTCGTGAGTGTAATACCACACTGTTTACCTTGCCTTTCCCCTTTGCATACAGTTTTGCACTATGGTTTGTTTCTTTCTCTTTTTATGAGCTGTTCAGTCCGGATGAATGGATGGTCATTTGTTGCAGTACATCACATATTGACAACAGTCTCAATACAGCCAAGGACAAATCCCTTCGTTTTCAATCAAGTCTTTTTGCATTGTCTGTTAGCTGATTAAGGACTTTTTTGCAAATAGTGTGTCACTACTTGTTTTAACAATAACCCTCCTTGGTTTATTGGTCCTTATGCACGTATACTAGGATCTTGGTATTAGGATTCTTTTTTTCATTTAATTTGTATATATATAATTTTTTGCATTTTTCAATTTGTCATCAGAAGAGACAGTAAAGAATATATTATCAGAGTTTCAGTTCAGAGTGTGGACGAACTCCCCCAGCAACGCTCGGGAGCCAGTCCACACAATAAACAGGTCATCAATGAAGCGATACCAACAAAGCACTTACTATAAGAAAGTAGAGTAAACCTCATTGGAAAATATCCTCCTCTCCCAAGCCCCAAGATATAAGTTGGCGTAGGCAGGGGCACAAGATGTGCCCATTGACACGCCTTGGCATTGCAAGAAGTGTTGCTCCTCAAAAATAAAATAGTTACGGGTAAGGATATGCAATGGTTACTAACGAGCCTCCAATACACATCTTTTAGGTAGACATCATGACTCCTGCTTCTCTCACCTGCTATACAATACACATTCCTTTAGTAGACATAGTTTACAGGAGCTAATTAACTACAGCTGACAAGTCAGACGTCTTAGCATTACACATGAAAGGTTCTTGGGAGCCATACTAAGGTTAATTTACATTACAGTAGCAGACGATATTAACACCTTAACAGTGTGTGTTCCCACATGGAATGAGTCACTCTTTTAGTTGACCTGTTGGGTTCAGAATCAACAAACAGTAATATTTCAAGATATCCTGAAATACATTGTGAATTATCATTACTGCCCCATCTCATGTAGTCCAAGATATCATTTCTCAGTCATCCTATGCCCCTAGTGGACATAGGATGACTTTAGACACAAGAATCATCAGTGAAGCTGAAACAGGAGTACCCCACACCATTCAAGAGCTTCTGGGTCCCACGGGCCATTCCGTTACAAGTATCTGTGCTGTTGCTGTCAACATGGAATGGTAACCAAGCTCAGCGAGCTGAGATTAGAGTGCTGTCCTGAAACCACAATAGGACCGATGTCACTGGTGAGGTAAGACACCACTCAGTGTTTCCTAGTCACCATCTGGGATTCTCTGTACCCCCCCCCCCTACCCGAGGATGTCCGCTTTCCAAACTCTCCTGACAACTGGGGAAAATACACACAACTCCAGAAAGTGACCTTCCCCAACACCTGCCAACACTGACAGCGAAACCTCCAGTAATTGCTAAATACAAATCCCTGACTCCCAAGGGGCTGCAGGCTCCAGATTTTGTATCACATGCCTTTGTCCCCCTAGATCTAAGTTGCGCCCCCCCCCGAACCCCCCTGACCACCCCCTCCACCCTGGATGCTATACCCATCTGCTGAGCTCCTTTCCCATTACAGCACTCTATACTGCTCCTCCTCCGCAGGGCTGAAATCACATTCCTTTACAACACAGCTAGTCAGCCACGAACTGCACAGGGTGTATCTGCCTACTGCAACAACACTGCTGTCCCGAACAAAGATTTTCACAGGTCAGAACGACAACATAAAAGCCAGATACACCCTGTGAAGGTTGACAGACTATGTGTAAAGGAATGTAATTTCAGCCATGTGTAGTTTGTGTGTGTGTGTGGGGGGGGGGGGGTGGGGTGGGGTGGGTTCCTAGAAAACAGTGCTGGGATGGGAAAGGAGCTCTGCCAGGTAACCTGCCAGGGGTCCCTGTCCTCTGATTCTCCAGCGGTGATCCCTGTCCTCTGATGTAAGGAGGAACTCTGGGAACTCAAAACTCTAAAGCCACTTTGAGTATCTTGGCGTGTGCGTTGGGTGTATCTGCAGGCATGGTGGAAGTAATGGCTGGTAGTGAGGGGAGGCCAGGTCAACTTTTTCGGGGCCCACAAGCTTCAAGCTACGCCTCTGCTTGCAAGGTCATCTTTTTAAGAGCCCCACTTGCCTAAAGCCAGCAAAGCATTTAAAAACACCTCTAGGGAAAAACACAAAAATGTATACTCGTTTTACTGTTGACTTCCATGGTGCAAGGGGTTTTGTCTTCCTCCTGACAATGAGATATCAGATAACTGTGAGTATCACAGTAAAGATGCTGCAGCACAGTGCTGGGGTGTCTTCTCTTCTGGAAGAATGATGGCATCGCCTTAATCTTGGAGCTGTGGCCGGGAACTGGGGGAAAGGTAACTGTACTATCTAATCCCCCACAGTTTTTTTTAACCTTTTATGCTGCCTTTAGAAAGGGGAAGGGGAGCCATTTAAAAAGTGGACCTTAGTTTGGAACCGTTAAAGGTAGTATGGTTAGGATATATTGGTTTGCTGTCTGTCTCTTCGTCACCAAGTTCAAGACAACTGCTGAAAGCAAATGCTTGTCCTATCTGTAAATTGGAGCCCCAAACCAAAGTTGGACAGTCTGACAGGCCAAATAAATTTTCAAATTTGGTGAGGATGTAAAGATCAATATCTCTGTGAATGTAATTGGGTTGATTTACTAAAGGCAATAAGGTTGTTCACTTTAAAAGGGAATTTTAAACTTTGCAAGTGAATTTTCCCATAGCTTAGTGTGAAGCTCTACTGACTCTCAACATGCAATCACCTGCAAGCAAAATGCATTTTTTCTTCTTTTTAGCATGTGATTAGGTATTTCTTGCAAACTGAAATTTCACTGCATTCACCAAGCTAAGGTAACATTACCTGGCAAAGTTCACAGCCTATTTTCATTTAGTAAATCAACCCCATCATCATCATCCACCTTCGTGGAGCTTCTAGTGTGACCAACAATGAGTTTTTGTTATATGTAGAAATCACAAAGCTTTTATGCAGGTTGCGGTGGATCACGTATTACAGCACGTTAGGCAGTGAAGAGGCGATCTATGTCTCCTCCTCACTGTCTGATTAACCCTTCAAATGCTGCTCCACTGTGCTGCAATTGTGTGCATTGCACCCAGTTGCAGGATGGCTCCATTTACTTGCATGGGTTGCCTTAAGGGGAGGTTACATTTTTGCTGCAGACATAAAGTAAAGCACTGCGATGGCAGCATGTGTACAGCCCTGAGTGGCTGTACGCCCTCTTGTTAAGGTGGGTGGGGAAGTGAATTCAGTGACTCCACTCCCCCCCCCCCAAGCCACATACTGTATATGAACAAGCCCTTAGTGTGGCAGGCTTAATTTTACTGTTCACCTGAGGGAGATTGTCACGGTCCCTACCATGCCAAGCAGACGGCCAGGTGTGGTCGCACCCAAAGTGGCTCTAGGTGGTATTGAACCCAGGACTGTCTGTTATTGCTTCGGTTGCTTTACCTCTGAGCCACTCCTCAGTTCTCTATTCAGCCTGCTTTCCAGCTTTGCCTAGTTTTGCATGATGTGCTGAAGGCTTTTCTCTGGATCTTCTTTCAATCAGTACCTGTCTCTCCTGGTTCAGCTGAGGCAGGTTACCTAATCAACTGGGTATAAAACACTGCCTTACTCTGAGGGATTTGTCAGTTCATTGTCTCTAGCATTGCCAAAAGTTCCTGTGTTCCTGTGTTCCTGTGTTCCTGTGTTCCTGTGTTCCTGTGTTCCTGTGTTCCAGTATTCCAAGACTGACCCCGGCTTCAGACCCTGGCCTTTTCTTCGTTTCTCCTGACTTCTGGAATCCCTGACTACGGCTTTAACTATCCTTTGGTAAATTCCTGTCAAGCCCCATGCACAAACTCACAGCCCAAGTAGCTTGTGTGTATTTGCAAGGGTGAGCATACATCTCTGCATTATGGACTCCAACCAAGGTAAGCCCTTACAGAGACATTAGTAGAAACTAGTAGAATTGCCTTCGACAACACCCAGCTTTCCTTTATTTCTTTCCAGAGCCTTGATGTGTAGTTTGTTATGTTCAATGGTTGCTTTGCATGTAAAACAGACCACTTGCTGCCTTTAACAAAGCAGAATGTCAAACAAAAAAGTAGAAAAAAACAAATTAAATGCAAGTGCAGCGTGATTTGCATGAGTCAGGTTTCTCAGCAAATGCTTGTTCTCCTGGGAGGGACGGTTTGCTTTTCTAGTAATGATCTTGATTCCAAGTGACTACTTACTAGTTTAACATTGGTAACATTGGTATTGCGTGGGCTCCCCCAATTATAAAATGGCAAAATGATTACTCACTTAGTTAGGGCAGACTTTTTTTGGGCTGTGGACCAGAAAAAGTTACATATGTAAAGCACATGGGCACAATTAACACGCCCTAACCCTCTTTTTATATACCCATGAAATATTGCAAATTTACAGCATAACATTTTGGCCCGGATTCAGGAAGGACTTACGCCGACGTATCTACGGATGCGCCGTCGTATCTATGAGCCTTATTCAGCAAACAAGGTACGCCTGAATTTTGGCTTCATACGACCAACGTAAGTCTCCTACACCGTCGTATCTTGGGCGCATATTTACACTGGCCGATAGGGGCGCTTCAATTGATTTACACGTCGAATATGTAAATGACCTATATACGCCGATTCACGAACGTACTTGCGCCCGTCGCAGTAAGCTGCGCCGTTTACGGAAGGCGTATGTCCGGCTTAAAGTTATTCCACATAAAGCAGGGGTAAGTCAGGGTATGGACGATGGAACAGCCGTCGTATTTTTACGTTGTTTACGTAAGTTGTACGTGAATGGGGCTGGGCGTAGGTTACGTTCACGTCGTAGGCATTGAGCCGTCGTATCTTAGGGAGTATATGCAACGTGATTCTGAGCATGCGCGCGCATGCGCTGTTCGTTCGGCCCTTCATTTACATGGGGTCACGCTTCATTTTAATACAGCACACCCACTACGTTCCTACTTTGAATTAGGCGGGCTTACGCCGGCCAATTTACGCTACGCTGCCGTAACTTAGGGAGAAAGTGCTTTGTGAATACTGTTCTTGCCTCTCTATGTTACGTCGGCGTAGCGCATATGAGATGTGCTACTCCCGCTCAAAGATACGCCGCTGTACGTGAATCTGGGCCTTTATCTTTAATTGTGCTGCTGCCAGTTGGGAGCTCTACAGTAATCATCAAGGATCCTGCCAGGTCAAATTGCCTTCTATTCCTGAAAAAGCTGTGTTATTAGAGTTCTTTCTATATGTTGTCTTTTGAAAGGGACCCCGGGCCCTTTAGATGTGGATGTTTCCCAGGCTAGCTCACTACCTGCAGGAATAAGCAAGGGAAACGGACATCTAAAAGGATGCTAGGGATGTCTTCCTTCATAGACCGCTTCTACTCTATCTGTTATAAGCAAATATATTTTTATTAAATGCCTGCAGACGTACTGCAGAGAAATTATGATTAGGGCTGCTGAACTGAATCAACCCGGTATGAGGAACAACATAACATTTTTAACAAAAGTACCTCTCCTGGAATATGTGGTACTGATTTCTGATTCTGATTGAAAACCAGGCACATGGGCTGATGGCACTACAAATAACCCTGTGTCATATTTGCATTGTATGTTGTGCAAAGAAATACCTGGAAATAGGTCATACTAATTTGTTTATCGTTCAGGAAATGAGTCAAGATTCTCAACAAGCATAAGCTGTACTTTCTTCACTGTAAAAAAATTGCAACACCATCGCAATATGTACTGGAAAGGGTACAACCTTTATTAAAAATGACAGAAAATAATACAACATAATGTTTTTAAAGTAAAACTCCAGCTAAACACCTAAATGCAAGGATGAAATACAGTATTTCACAAAAGTGAGTACTCCCCTCCACATTTTTGTAAATATTTTTTTTATATCTTTTCATGTGACAACACTGAAGAAATGACACTTTGCTACAATGTAAAGTAGTGAGTGTTCATCTTGTATAACAGTGTACATTTGCTGTCCCCTCAAAATAACTCAACACACAGCCATTAAAGCTAAGTTCCACCCAAAAATGGAACTTCCGCTTTAAGTGTAGGTGACTCCCTGACATGCCACATCTGGCAAATTTGGGTTGCATGACCGGGCAATTGTCATTCAAAGTGTGACAGCACTGAAAGCTGAAAATTGGCCTGGACAGGAAAGGGGGAAGGTGCCCTGTACTGAAGTGGTTAAAGAGAGATTATTTTTCATTTTTTTAGGATTTTGCACTATGCCAGTGCACTCTGTTTCATTTACAGTAGAGTTGGCTCTGATAAAGAGTTGCTGCCTCAAAACGTGTTAACTAGGGATGAGCCGAACCAGAACCTGCGAACAGACCAAAAGTTTGTGTGAACTTTAGAACCCCATTAAAGTCTATGGGACTCGAACGTTTGAAATCTAAAGTGCTAATTCTAAAGGCTAATATGCAAGTAATCGTGATAAAAAGTGTTTGGGGACCTGGGTCCTGCCCCTTGGGACATGTATCAATTTAAAAAAGTTTTAAAAATTGATGTTTTTTCGGGAGCAGTGATTTTAAATGACTTTTTATCCTTGAAATGACACTTTGTGCAGGGACAGTTCTAAGCACGGGAAACAAGCGCTGCTTTACAGGCATACTTTACACACCCCCTAGGTATGAAATTTAAAGGAATATTTCATTTTTACTGTTTCACTTTAAGCATTATTAAAATCACTGCTCCCGAAAAAACGGCCGTTTTTTAAAAAACGTTTTTTGCATTCGAACAGGCAATGTCCGAGTCAAACATGAGTTTGACTCGAACTCAAAGCTCATCCCTAGTGTTAACCATCACAGTAGAAGTTATTTAGGTTATGCTACAATTAGAATAAGAATGATGGTTGGATGGATTAACAGTATCTCATAAAACAATTTGCTATAACTGATCTTTTGCTATATCCCTTGCGGTTCTAATAAAATTCATGTTTAAAGTGGAGTTCCACCCAAAAATGGAACTTCTGCTTTATGTGTAGGTGACCCCCTTGCATGTCATTTTTTGAGGGGAGGAGCGGGTACCCTGTTTTTACAGGCACCCAGCTCCCACTTCCTCCCTGACGCCAGAATGAAGATCACCTCTCCCCCTCCCTCCCTGCAATCTTCTGGGACACGTCACATGTCCCAGAAGATTGCCCGGCCAATTACAGTGGCTTTGAAGCCACAGCAGGGTGCTCACATTAACAATGCCAATTCCGCAGAGAGGAGGGGGAGAGGAGCGAGGCTCCATGTGGCCACATGGGATAGGTGAGTGTCTGATTATTAAAAGACAGCATCTACACTTTTTGTAGCGGCTGCCTTTTATCTGGGTGGAACTCCGCTTTAATGTCTAAACCGCTGGCAACAAAAGTGAGTACACCCCTAATTGAAAATGTCCAAATTGGGCGCAATTAGCCATTTTTCCTCCCCGGTGTCATGTGACTGGTTAGTGTTACATGGTCTCAGGTGTGAATGGGGAGCAGGTTTATTAAACTCGGTGTTATTGCTCTCACTCTCTCATACTGGTCACTGGAAGTTCAACATGGCACCTCATGGCAAAGAACTCTCTGAGGATCTGAAAAAAGTAATTTTTTCTCTATATAAAGATGGCCTAGGCTATAAGAAGATTGACAAGACCCTGAAACTGAGCTCCAGCACGGTGGCTAAGACCATACAGCGGTTTAACAGGACATGTTCCACTCAGAACAGTCCTCGCCATTGGTCGACCAAATAAGTTGAGTGTATGTGCTAAGATTCATATCCAGAGGTTGTCTTTGTATGAATATTGTCAGCATTGCAAGTTTGTGAGAACCATCTTCCCTGCCCACTGCCCAGAATTCATGACTTTTTTTTGTTTGTCTTTCTAATTTTATATTTTACTTATGTAGCGCCTGGTTGCTTCAAAGTACTGATGCTGTTAGAATTTAGAGGGAGATCAGAGTGTAGTTAAACTCTGATCTGGTTGAAATGTTCAAATATGGTCTCTGTCTCAGCTTGCCTGTGCTGTGGGCTCATTCTGTTGTGCTGGGGTGTTCTTCCCACCCCAGTGCAGTAGATGGCAGCAGTGGAGTCAGGGTTTGGGTGCTCTTCCCCAGCGGCCAATCTGGAGGGTTGGGCCTCGCTGTGCATGCTGGTGGAGGGTGTCAAGTCTTCAAGTGCGGCATCCACCTTTAGGGTGTTTGCACCACAGCGCCCCCAGCATTATGGCCTGCCGGGGCGTGCGTGCCATGTGGAGTTCCTGTTTCCGGGACCATATGATTCCGGAACATTTGAGTCCACTGGGTTCCCAATTCTGAAGATCCCAAGCGGTATAGCTGTTCGTTGGGGAGTCCATCTGAGGAGAGCCAATGCTCTCAATCCATCCGCTCTAGCCAATCAGCGGCCAGGCTGAGCGGCAAAGAGGATCTCAGGACCGAGCGTGGGACTTTCGAGGGGTCAGGTAAGTATAACGGGGGCTCGGGGGGGGGGGGGGCTCAGCATCAGATGTTTACATTATTCAGGAAGAGGAAAATGACCACCTAGAAGTATAAGCCGCTCTGCCTCAATAAGAATAAGAAAAACAAAGCAAATGGTAGCTTATAAAATAAATGTGCACAATGTAATCTTGGATACGGTCACAGAGCATGAATCAGCACTTTCTCTCCAGGGGGACTCACTATGCTGACTTAGTTTGCTTGGAGCCAAATAGCTTTACTGATATCTGATATAAAAAAAATATGGACTTCAAGCACCAGCAATGGAAGAACACAGAAAATTATTAGTTAGATTTGATGAGGGAGCAACATCAGAAAATGTGCGATCCCAACTGGCAAATTTTTCAATGCAGTGGGACAGGCTAAAAACATCAACCCTTGAAGAATATAGTATTATAGAAGATGTACTGTATTTTTCTCAGAAAATAGGTGCAGAAACCCAAGCACAACCCCCCTAATCCCCCTGTCCGCCACACACACCCTCCATTAACCACTTAAGCCCCGGACCTTTAGGCAGCTAAATGTCCAGGCCAGGTTTTGCGATTCGGCACTGCGTCGCTTTAACAGACAATTGCGCGGTCGTGAGACGTGGCTCCCAAACAAAATTGGCGTCCTTTTTTCCCCACAAATAGAGCTTTCTTTTGGTGGTATTTGATCACCTCTGCGGTTTTTATTTTTTGCGCTATAAACAAAAATAGAGCGACAATTTTGAAAAAAATGCAATATTTTTTACTTTTTGCTATAATAAATATCCCCCAAAAACATATATATAAAAAAAAAAATTTTCCTCAGTTTAGGCCGATACGTATTCTTCTACCTATTATTGGTAAAAAAAATCGCAATAAGCGTTTATCGATTGGTTTGCACAAAATTTATAGCGTTTACAAAATAGGGGATAGTTTTATTGCATTTTTATAATTTTTTTTTTTTTTTTTACTACTATTGGCAGCGATCAGCGATTTTTTTTTTTCGTGACTGCGACATTATGGTGGACACTTCGGACAATTTTGACACATTTTTGGGACCATTGTCATTTTCACAGCAAAAAATGCATTTAAATTGCATTGTTTATTGTGAAAATGACAGTTGCAGTTTGGGAGTTAACCACAGGGGGCGCTGTAGGAGTTAGGGTTCACCTAGTGTGTGTTTACAACTGTAGGGGGGTGTGGCTGTAGGACTGACGTCATCGATAGAGTCTCCCTTATAAAAAAGGATCACTCGATCGATACGCCGCCACAGTGAAGCACGGGGAAGCTGTGTTTACATACGGCTCTCCCCGTTCTTCAGCTCCGGGTCGCGATCGCGATGGAGCGGCTATAAACGAATAGCCGCGCCGTCGTCCCGGATCGCTCCCCGAGGGAATCCGCCCACCGCACGCATCGGAGGGGGTCCCGATCGGACCCCCCACCCGCTAGAAGGCAAGGACGTATATATACGCCCATCTGCCTGTCCGTGCCATTTTGCTGATGTAAATAGTCGTGCGGCGGGCGTTAAGGGGTTAAAGAGGAAGTAAACCCTGATGAGTTTACTTCCTTTTTGTTTTCCTGCAAAGGTAAAGCATAATGGGCTACTATGCATTGCATAGTAGCCCATTATGTGTCATTTACCTGCAAGAGAAGCCCGCAATGTCCCGTTCTTCCTCGCTAGTAGCGAGCAGCCATTATTCACTCCTCTTCTTCCAGGGTCCGATCATCGGCTCTGTGACTGGCCGGAGTCGTGTGACGGCGCGTGACGTCACTCCCGTGCATGCGTGTGGGAGCCGTCACTTACGGCATTACCCTATTCACAAAAATGGTTTGTTCAGTGCGCCTGAGCCGTTGTCTACGGAGCGCATGCGCCATTGACATCGGTACAGCCTTTTTGCAAATATCTCCTAAACCGTGTAGGTTAAGGAGATATTGCAAGCACCTACAGGTAAGCCTTAATCTAGGCTTACCTGTAGGTGAAAGTTCTACCTGAGGGTTTACAACCACTTTAAATAGTGGATGTGGTCAAATTTCACTATGAGAGGGTCTTAAAGGGGTTGTAAAGGTTGGTTTTTTATTTTCTAAATATGATCCTTTTAAGCTAGTGCATTGTTGGTTCACTTACCTTTTCCTTCCATTTCCCTTCTAAATGTTTTTTTTCTTTGTTTAAATTTCTCACTTCCTGTTCCTCCTCAGTAAGCTGTTCTGGCCGACTAACCCCCAGCCAGAACGGCTCGGCTGATGGGGGCAGGTTTACTGAGGAGGAACAGGTAGTGAGAAATTCGGACAAAAAAAATACATTTAGAAGGGAAATCGAAGGAAAAGGTAAGTGAACCAACAATGCACTAGCTTAAAGGCCTCTATTTAGAAAATAAAAAACAAACCTTTACAACCCCTTTTAACCAGTTCCCGACCCCCGCATGTACATATACGTCCACAATATGGCACGTACAGGCACATGGGCGTACAGGTACGTCCTCGCCTATTAGCGGGTGGGGGGTCCGATCGGGACCCCCCCCGCTACATGCGGAGGTCGGGTCCGCTCAGGGAGCGATCCGGGACCACGGCGCGGCTATTTGTTTATAGCCGCTCCGTCGCGATCGCTCCCCGGAGCTGAAGAACGGGGAGAGCCGTGTGTAAACACGGCTTCCCCGTGCTTCACTGAGTCGGCGCATCGATCGCGTCATTCCCTTTATAGGGAAGACACGATCGATGACGTCATTCCTACAGCCACACCCCCCAACAGTTGTAAACACATACTAGGTGCACCCTAACTCCTACAGCGCCCCCTGTGGTTAACTCCCAAACTGCAACTGTCATTTTCACAATAAAGAATGCAATTTAAATGCATTTTTTGCTGTGAAAATGACAATGGTCCCAAAAATGTGTCAAAATTGTCCGAAGTGTCCGCCATAATGTCGCAGTCACGAAAAAAATCGCTGATCGCCGCCATTAGTAGTAAAAAAAAAAAATTAATAAAAATGCAATAAAACTATCCCCTATTTTGTAAACGCTATAAATTTTGCGCAAACCAATCGATAAACGCTTATTGCGATTTTTTTTTACTAAAAATAGGTAGAAGAATACGTATCGGCCTAAACTGAGGAAAAAAAATGTTTTTATATATGTTTTTGGGGGATATTTATTACAGCAAAAAGTAAAAAATATTGCATTTTTTTCAAAATTGTCGCTCTATTTTTGTTTATAGCGCAAAAAATAAAAACCGCAGAGGTGATCAAATACCACCAAAAGAAAGCTCTATTTGTGGGGAAAAAAGGACGCCAATTTTGTTTGGGAGCGACGTCGCACGACCGCGCAATTGTCTGTTAAAGCGACACAGTCCCGAACTGTAAAAACCCCTTGGGTCTTTAGGCAGCAATATGGTCCGGGGCTTAAGTGGTTAAAGGAGCATTAAATACCAGAAATGCATTATGTACATAATGTAGAGTTAAGGGCTGCGCTACATGGAGTGCAGCCTTTTTCCACAGCTGCTTACCTCTGCATCCCCTGTCCACATCTCACTTTCAAGCCATGAATTTTGATTCTGATGATATAATTGACAGAGCTTCAGAAACCAGTGAACTTCTACAAAACTTGCTAAATCCCTACTGCAGTTATTTTGTCCTACGAATTTGAATAAATAAAATATACGCCATTATTAAAAATATATATTTTGCTGTTGTTTTGGTTTGTCCATTTACCGGTTCCGGACATTTTTACCACCGGGAATCCCGATCGTGTGTACAGGGCATTAGAAAAGAAAAAGTGTCATCTGCAAAATTTGTGCTTTGACATTTTTGTGTATCCCATCCCCAGTTGTCCTCCCCAGTTACAAGTTTTCAGCAATGGGAAAAAAAAGACCCCATCTGTACTAACTTGGGAGAGGAATCCAGCAGCCCTTTCAGGGATGAAAGCTACACATGACATTTATTTTATGTATAGCTTTGTTTTTTTGCAATATTTAGATTTTATAGCTCACTATTTGAAAGTTTGTCCTCCCTCTTCCCCTCCTACTTTTTATTCCTTTCTACCTTTTTCTACTCCCTCTTAATACCTCCCCACATAACGCCAGTTTATAATCAGGAATATCTATAGACTCATACTATTTATGACTATTCCTCTGGAAAATAAAGTGATTGTAAATTCTCATTCCTTTTTCTATTAAAATAACAAACATGTCATACTTACCTGCTCTGTGCAGTTGGTTTTGCACAGAGCAGCCTGGATCCTCCTCCTTCTGGGGTCCCTGGCTGGAACTCCTGGTCCCTCCCTCCCTCAAAGTGAGTGCCCCCACAGCAAGCAGCTTGCTATGGGGCACCCAAGCCGAGCTGCAGCTCTGTGTGTCCATTCAGACACAGAGCTGTGGCCCTGTCCCGACTCATCTTTCTCTTGATTGGCTAACTGAGTTTGATTGACCGCAGCAGGAGCAAATGGCGCCACTGCTGTGTCTCAGCCAATCAGGAGAGAGAGTCCTGGACGGGCAAGGGACTCGTGGACATCGGTGGATAGAGAGGGGGGCTCAGGTAATTATTAGGGGGGTTGGGGGGGCTGCTGCACACAGAAGGTTTTTTATCTTAATGCATAAAATGCATTATTATAAATAAAAACTTCTGCCTTTACAACCCCTTAATAGTGCATTGCGTTGTTTGCAAATACCTCTTTAGGTCAAAATGTGTCTTTTGAAAAATAAATAAAAATGTATTGAAGTTGAAAGTTAGATTTTATTGTATTTATGCACTGCTCTCCAAGATCTCTTTTCTTTAGTTCCTATAGTAAAAGAATATGTACCATATTACATAATGTATAGTTATCCACTACCGATATGTCAATAGTTAACACACTAAATCATACTGTAAATATCAAACACACCAAAAACAAGAAAGTGTGGTTTTCATGTAATTAGGCATACACTTACCACTACCAGCTACAAAATGAATCATTACATTAGTCATTACTGTATACTGAACAAGTGTAGTCATATCATTTGTACAGAGGAACACGAAAATTCACTGGTTTTGACCCTCAGCTTGCCTTACACTTAAAAAAAATAGCAAATTTCCCCTTGTTGTTTTTTTCTCTACTATTTATTATGAATATTTTATGGGGTTTGTTTTGCATTGGGATAGTACCAGCAACAGCTAGGTTGGGTATAGGTGATGATTAAATTTTATTTATTATCATATAAATGAGACCTAATCTAATGTAAGATCATATTTAGCTGCCGGGTGTATGAATCAGTAAATTAAAAAATCTCAGATTTCAAAAGCAAAACTTCAGGCAGGAATATTATTCTTATGTTCTAACCTAATATATAATCGTATTTACATAAAGAATACAAAATCTTTCTAGGAAAAAAGTATGTAAAATTCTGGGTTCTGAATAGTGTTCCATATACTATCAAGGTTGTTATCAAATGGAGGTACACCACATTTCTAATAAACTAGTCAGACATTTTTCTTTCTATTGAACTGTAAAACCCCTTTCATATGAGCTTTCTGATCAGTCCACTTGTCAGTTTTTCAGGCGGACCTGATCCAAAACTCCATGCAGCTCTATGGACAGGCGGATGTTAACCACTTCAGCCCCGGAAGAATTTACCCCCTTCCTGACCAGAGCACTTTTTGCGATTCAGCACTGTGTCGTGCGACGTTGCACCCAAACAAAATTGATGTCCTTTCCCCCCCCACAAATAGAGTTATATTTTGGTGGTATTTGATCACCTCTGCAATTTTTATGTTTTGCGCTATAAACAAAAGAGCATAATAATTTTGAAAAAAAAAACCATTTTTTTTGCTATAATAAATATCCCCCCAATAAATATAAAAAAAACAAATTTTCTTTCTCATATATAGACGAGATGTATTCTACATATTTTTGGTAAAAAAATTGCAATAAGTGTATATTGATTGGTTTGTGCAAAAGTTATAGCATCTACAAAATAGGGGATAGATACATGGCATTTTTTTTTACTAGTAATGGTGGCGATTTGCGTTTTTTTTTTTATTGTGACACATCGGACACTTTTGACACCAGTTTGGGACCATTGTCATTTATACAGCAATCGGTGCTATAAAAATGCACTGATTACTGTGTATATGACACTGGCAGGGACGTGTGTCCTAGAGAGTAAATCTAACTGTGGGGGGGGGGGGGGGGGGGGGCTACCACTGACATGACAGCGATCACTGCTCCCCATGACAGGCAGTTACATTTAGTCTTAGAGATCTGATTTTTATGTTTATTACTGGTTATATTATGTAAGAAAGTGATTTTTCATGGTTATTATTGTAATAAAAGGGCTGCTATGGCCATTTAAACCCAAGAAGTATGTTTGGTCTGATTCATTTAAATAGGTAAGGTGGTGTTTGGTAAAATGGCATAATAGTCGTCACTTGGTCAATACCCCAGGCAGTCCAGTTCTTATTGATCCCCATGCAGGGCCGCCATCAGGAATTATGGGGCCCCTTACACAGCTTCAGGCATGGGCCCCCTGGAGCAGAGAACCGGGGGGGGGGGGGTGCTGCCGCCTGAAATTGAAAAGCGGGGGGGGTTGCCGCGGATTGAGAAGCGGGGGGGCCCTTTACACAAAAAAGAAGAAATAAAGAAAAAAATATATAAAAAAAAGGGGTAGCCATCTGGGGACCTCTGGGCCCTTTAATAAAAATAAAAAAGATATATAAAAAAATATATATTGTTTTTAAAAAGGGGGTTGCCATCTGGGGACCTCTGGGCCCTTTAATAATATATATAAATGTTTGTGTGTGTGTGTGTGTGTGTATGTATATATATATATTAGTGCTGTCAAGCGATTAAATCGCATTAATGTCATAGTTAACTCACGATTAATCGAGGGATTAAGGAGGTTCACCCTTTAAAACATTTGTTTTCTTATTTTTTTTTTTTTTTTTTATAATATTAAATTGTGTTTTTTTATTTTTTTACATTTTGATCACTTTTATTGCTGTCACAAGGAATGTAAACATCCCTTGTGACAGCAATAGGTGGTGACAGGTACTCTTTATGGAGGGATCGGGGTCTAAAAGACCTCCGAGCCCTCCTTTGCACTTCAAAGTATTCAGATCGCCGAAAACGGCGATTCTGAATACTGTGTACTTTTTTAAATCCGGCGTCATTGGCAGCCGAGAAACCCGGAAGTGACGTCATGACGCCGCTTCCGTGGTTTCAATGCGGAGACTGAATCAAAGCCGTTTACGGCTTAGTGTCAGTCTCCGCCTGAACACAGAACGCGGCGGATAGAGGATCGGGTCTCCCGGTGGGACGGGAGGCCCGGTCAGAGCGGCGAAAGGCAGCGGGAGGGGGGGGATGTCCCCTCCCGCTCCTCCGGCATAACAACCGAGCGGCTTTTAGCCGCATCGGTTATTATGTTTGGATAGCCAATCGCCCGCTCTAAACAACGGTACCGGGATGATGCCTGCGGCTGCAGGCATCATCCCGGTATAACCCCCGAACGCCGCCTCGTTAATCGCGCGATAAAAAAATTGACGGCGTTAACATGGGTTTGTGTTAACGCCGTTAATAACGCGTTTAACTGACAGCACTAATATATATATATATAAAGAAATTACAAAAAAGGGGGGTTGCCATCCGGGACCTCTGGGCCCTTTAATAAAAATGAAAAAAAGAAACCTGTGGGCCCTTTAATAATAAAAAATATATATTTATATATAAACAAAAATAAAAAAATAAACATTTATGAAAAAAAAGGGGGGTTGCCACCTGGGGACCTCAGGGCCCTTTAATAAAAAAAAAAAAATATATATATATATATATAAACAAAAATAAAAAAATAAACATTTATAAAAAAAAAAGGGGGGGATTTGCCACACATGGGGCCCTGGGGACCTCTGAGCCCTTTAATAATATATATATATATATATATATATAAAGACAAAAATATATATATATAAAAAAAATATAATTTTTTTTATTAAAAAAGGGGGGTTGCCATCCGGGGCCCTATAAAAAAATATATAAAGACAAAAAAATAAATATATATATATATAAAAAAATATATAATGTTTTTTTATAAAAAAGGGGGGTTGCCACCCGGGGCCCTGGGGACCTCTGGGCCCTTTAATAAAAATAATAATAATATTATACCTCTAAAAAAAAAAATGGCCCTTTATTAAAAAATAAAATAAAAATATATAAATAAAATATTTTTTTTATAAAAAATAAATAAAAAAAGGGGGGGTTGCCATCCGGGGCCTCCGGGGCCCCTGGGGACCTCCGGACCTCTAAAAAAAAAATTGGCACCTAAAAAAAAAAAAAAAAAAAAAAAAATTTTTTTTTTTTATTTTTTTTTAAAGGGGGTTGCCATCCGGGCCCCTGGGGACCTCCGGGCCCCTTACAGGTGTAATGCCTGTACCCCCCTGATGGCGGCCCTGTCCCCATGACAACGTTTTGCCTATTTGGCAACCTTGGCTTCCATCTTCACAACTAACTACGTGCCTATTGGACCTGTAGTTCTTATGTTGCCAAGCTTCACCACTAATATTACAGAACTCTTGGGTATCCTTTTCTTCTCTGCTAATCTCTTCTTCTCTCCCTCTCCCTTTCTCTCTTTTTCTTAACTTTTTTGCTCCCTCTCTTTCCTTTCCTTATTTCCTTCTGACTCTCTCCTGCTAGCAGTGGCCCTTTGTTTCTAATGCCACATGGGTGGGGGAATCTTTGCTTCCCCCTGCCTGCCCAATAATCTTTGAAGATCAAAATATATTCTGTAAAGCAGGGGTTGGCAAGCTATTGATTGTGATCTATCAACTGTTGACCGCAGGCATGAGAGAGTGGGTAACCGCTCAAAGAGAACCAGGTAATCTGATTCCTGTGGACCGCAGGCAGCCGTCGAGTAGATTGCGAACATGGCCCAGCTTTTCCTGCCCCCCCCCCCCAGTCTCCACTGCTCTCATCTTCACTGTAGAGCAGAGAGCAGGAGGGAGCACAGTACTGGACAGAGGAACACTGCTTTAGGGGGCACAGGCCACTATTGTGATGGGGCAGTGAACACTACTATGAAAGGTAGAGGGGCAGAGATCACTACAGTGGGGGGGGTGGTGTGAAAGAGGCAGCGTACACTGCTATAGGGGGAGGGGGGCAGAGGACACTGTAGTGGGGGGAGGATGTGAAGGGAGGCAGAGGACACTGCTATGAGGGGGCAAGTTACACTACTGTAATGGGGGAATGGGGACACTACTGGGGGGGGGGGAGGACACAAATGTGGGGGGGGGGGGCAGAGAACACTACAGTGGGGGGGGGGGAAGCAGAGTACATTACTGTAGGGGGTGATATAAAGGGGGCAGAGAACACTACTTTTGGTGGGGTCAGGGGCACAGGATATTACTGTGGGAGTGATGTGAAAGGGGGCAGAGGATACTACTGTGGGGGGGTAGTGATGTGAAGGGGGCAGAAGCAACTACTGTGACATAAAATAAGGGGGGAACTAATGCGCAAACCAGCCTAACCCGGGAAAAAATATAATGGTACAAATAAATTAAAAGTTACAATCAAGCAGCAGCCACAACTAATAGTGCTCACGCACTGACAGCATATGATAGACAGGGGGATGTAGTGGCGCTTGCAAATACTAAAAACCGACAATAATTTAAAACAATAAATTATTCTAAACAATGATTCCTAAAGTATGAGAGTGAGTCCGTCCTCTACTGGGGTAAAGTTGTGTTCCACTCGAGGTCTATGCCCAAAGAATACCATCCAGCATCAATAATTAGATGTGGAAGGAACTGCGAGTGAATAAATAATGAAATCCAATGGATAAAAGTGCCTAACTGGCCGCACAGTGTACATGGGATAATAATCCCTTTTTAAAAAATATGTGTCATAAATCCTTAAAGTGCTTGATAAAAAACAAGTGCAAAGTGCTAATAAATAAAACAATAATAGCAGTGAATGAAAGCTCCAGCTCTCCTGGAAAGTGGTTAATTACTAATTAGCAAACACATGCAGGAAAAAGCAACAACTAAAAAGAAGTCCAAAAATGCAAGTGTCCTAAAAACCTAAACGGTTCAATCATAAAACTGTTGTTTTTTCTGTGCGATGAAAAAAATATAATAATATAATAATAAATAAAAAATAAAAAAATCATAAATAATAGTCCAAAAACAGATAGTACAATATCACTGCAGGATTAGTGATAGTGAATAAAACTATATCCAGTGCACAATCAAGTGATAATGATAATATTAAAAATAAAGTCCAAAGTGCAAAGTGCATCTGTGCTCCATTCAACAATTCAGATGATCAGTGGTTAATTCAGTGAAGACTTGTTACATTGTGCTCATTCAGTGAAGACTTGTTACATTGTGCTCATATGTCTGTGAATCAAAACAGCCCGATTTTCCTCAGTGTGGGGATTATTTTTACTAGCCTCTTACCTTCCTGAGGCTTTTACCAAGCCTGTAACAGGAGCTGCTCTGCAGTCACATAGATAAAATCCAGGATCCAAAAACGACTCACACTCCTCCCCATTCAGGCTCTCAAAAAGAAACACAGGAATGCCTCCATAGCATAAAACCACAGGATATCAGTTTAATAAAGAAAAACGAATACACTCACAAACATTGCTGTGTTAAACAGCGTGTGTAGAATCGAGTGTCACCGCTCTGCGGCCGCAAAGCAGGTGACTTCACCAGCAAGCCCTCTGTGTCCTCCTCACGCGTATCGCGACAGCCCTACGTCGCTTAATCATGATTAAGCGACGTAGGGCTGTCGCGATACGCGTGAGGAGGACACAGAGGGCTTGCTGGTGAAGTCACCTGCTTTGCGGCCGCAGAGCGGTGACACTCGATTCTACACACGCTGTTTAACACAGCAATGTTTGTGAGTGTATTCGTTTTTCTTTATTAAACTGATATCCTGTGGTTTTATGCTATGGAGGCATTCCTGTGTTTCTTTTTGAGAGCCTGAATGGGGAGGAGTGTGAGTCGTTTTTGGATCCTGGATTTTATCTATGTGACTGCAGAGCAGCTCCTGTTACAGGCTTGGTAAAAGCCTCAGGAAGGTAAGAGGCTAGTAAAAATAATCCCCACACTGAGGAAAATCGGGCTGTTTTGATTCACAGACATATGAGCACAATGTAACAAGTCTTCACTGAATGAGCACAATGTAACAAGTCTTCACTGAATTAACCACTGATCATCTGAATTGTTGAATGGAGCACAGATGCACTTTGCACTTTGGACTTTATTTTTAATATTATCATTATCACTTGATTGTGCACTGGATATAGTTTTATTCACTATCACTAATCCTGCAGTGATATTGTACTATCTGTTTTTGGACTATTATTTATGATTTTTTTATTTTTTATTTATTATTATATTATTATTTTTTTCATCGCACAGAAAAAACAACAGTTTTATGATTGAACCGTTTAGGTTTTTAGGACACTTGCATTTTTGGACTTCTTTTTAGTTGTTGCTTTTTCCTGCATGTGTTTGCTAATTAGTAATTAACCACTTTCCAGGAGAGCTGGAGCTTTCATTCACTGCTATTATTGTTTTATTTATTAGCACTTTGCACTTGTTTTTTATCAAGCACTTTAAGGATTTATGACACATATTTTTTAAAAAGGGATTATTATCCCATGTACACTGTGCGGCCAGTTAGGCACTTTTATCCATTGGATTTCATTATTTATTCACTCGCAGTTCCTTCCACATCTAATTATTGATGCTGGATGGTATTCTTTGGGCATAGACCTCGAGTGGAACACAACTTTACCCCAGTAGAGGACGGACTCACTCTCATACTTTAGGAATCATTGTTTAGAATAATTTATTGTTTTAAATTATTGTCGGTTTTTAGTATTTGCAAGCGCCACTACATCCCCCTGTCTATCAACTACTGTGACATACTTTTTGTTGGTGGCTTGATTATTATTATTATAATTATTATTACTATTGTAGCTGATGGTTTCTACTAGTTACTAGTGTTGCTCACGAATATTCGCATTGCGAATATTCGACTCGAATATAGCATATTCGAGAAATCGCGCTATATTTCGAATTTCACGGTGAATATTCGCAATTCCGAATATTCGCATTTTTTCAATTTGATTTTTAAAACAGATCACATCCTATCGACGTCTAAAAGCATTGCTGGTATGATTAGAGACCCTGGGCCGAGTAGCTAAGCTGAGGCGATCCTTTTATGTTGCCAAATTGAAAAAAAAAAAATTGCGATTTTTCGCTATTGCGAATGCGAAAATGATTGCGAATTTTCGATAACTGTGGTAGGAGAACTCTGTCTCTGATGCAAAAGGGGGGGGGCTTTGTGTATGTGTATGTTATGAATATTTGTATGTTTGATATTATTATTTTTTGTAAGAAGGAAAAAATTGCGCATACCTTAAAAAAGGGGAGAATACAGCAGCAACTCAAAAATGTTATACAACATAAATTAATACAAGACAGAAAATGGAGTCGCTCTACAAGAATAAAAAATATGTCTAGTGACAAGACATGTGGGCAAATTATAAAATAAGCAAGCGCAAATAACTTGTGAAATACACAGTGAAACAAATATATAAAGAAATATAGTCCCAATAATAGAAAAATAATCTTTCATAAAAATGTCTTTGATATGTGAAGTGAAAAAAAGTCCAAAGCATGAACGTGTTCAATCTTCAAGGTGTTTGATTGACAAATGGCTGTGACAGATGGATAGAGTAAAGAATCACCACCAATGCAAAACACTTTTTATTTTGTATTGTAAAATATCACGAATATTCTGAGCCAATCAGAGTGCTCCTTCCGCATTTGCCGAATATTCGCAATTATTTTGTATTGTAAAATATCAAGAATATTCTGAGCCAATCAGAGTGCTCCTTCCGCATTTGCCTAATATTCGCAATTATTTTGTATTGTAAAATATCACGAATATTCTGAGCCAATCAGAGTGCTCCTACAGCATTTGTCGAAATTGCGCAATAAATATCGCATTCGCATGTTGCGATATTTCGATAAAATATCACGAATATTCTGAGCCAATCAGAGCGCTCCTCCAGCATTTCTCGAAATTGCGCAATAAATATCGCATTCGCATGTTGTGATATTTCGATAAAATATCACGAATATTCTGAGCCAATCAGAGTGCTCCTACCGCAGTTATCAAAAAATCGCAATTATTTTCGCATTCGCAATAGCGAAAAATCGCAATCATTTAATTTCGATAAAATATCACGAATATTCGAATTTAGCGAATATATCTCGAATATTCGAATATATATTCGAGATATATCGCGAAATCGAATATGGCATATTCTGCTCAACACTTCTAGTTACTAACATCCACCATATCACCCTGCTGCCAGACCTCCATGTATCACTCTCAGAGACAATGAACAGTCATTTGGGGGATAAAACTTGGTTGGGGAAAGGGATATGGAATGCCCATAGAACAGATCACTTTGCCATCATATTTAAGAATTGTATAAATGAGTTGAGCTTTTGAAGAACTGATAGACTCTAATATTCACAGTCACTTCCCCTGCATAAACTCCAGCAGACCGTTACTCCTCCTCTGCATCAACTTCCGCAGACTGTTACTCCCAGGACTTCTCTCCTCCTGCACAAAACTTTACTGTGAACTATTAGTCTTTCCACCTCATCATCTTCACTTTACACCCAGGATTACTCTAAATAGTCCTAGATGCGGGGAGAGGTTTTGGGACTTTAAATGAGATGCGTTTTTAGCAATATGCAATTATTTAAAAATAATTAAATATATATATATGAAATATAAAAAATATTTCCATAATAACCAGGCTCAAAGTTACCAACCAAAAAAGCAACAAACCAAATTAGCCTGTCTAACTGTATGCATTAAAAACAGAGGTTTGGTTGCACGTATCTTCAGGTAGCACACCAGCACCTTTGCTTCTATGCGCTGGGTGTTTGGTGTGCTCCTGCCCCTTTAAGGAGGACTGGTTTACACCCAGTCACCTGCCCCTTATCTATTGATTAGCACTCCTGTGCTCCTACTGAGGAGACTTTAAAATTCATAGTTGGGCCTGCAGTACACAGAGAGCCTTGAGGGGGCCTGCAGCTTACAAAGGTATTTGCAAATGCGTGCAACCAAACCTCTGTTTTTAATGCATACAGTTAGACAGGTTAATTTGGTTTGTTGCTTTTTTGGTTGGTAACTTTGAGCCTGGGTATTATGGAAATATTTTTTTTTCATATATATAGATATTTAATTATTTTTGAATAATTGCATATTGCTAAAAACGCATGTCATTTAAAGTCCCAACCCCCCCCCCTCTACCCATTTACAGGGATGGAGGCCTATGGTTGTTTATCATATGCCTCATGTAAAGTCCCAACCTTATCCCCCCCCCCTTTTTTTTTTTTTTACAATAGTCCTAGATGCTTGCTGACTTGCTGAACTGTTAATAGGCCAGGGGCCTGCAGTACCCCTTCTTGCGGCCTAGTTGTTTAGCAGCTTGTATTAGTTGGCTGATCCCAGCTAGCCCGACTTGCAAATCCTGTGCCGGCAGGCCACATCGATTTGACACAAAACCCCACAGTCTCTCCTCTGGCCTTACATCCAACTCCCCTGGCATGCCTCCTCCAGATATCCACTGTACCTTACTCACGACCTTCTCCTGCGTCCATGGTGAAGAACTTAACTGGACATGCGTTTCAATCACTTCTTCAGCCCCTCTGTTCCAGGACACCTCTTTCATGACCGTGTAAGAATGAGGCTCCCTCCCAGCTCTCCCAGGCTCTTGCTGTGATCTAGCACTCCATTCATCACCTCTCCCAGCCGACAACTCCCCTCCAGTGGGCTGGACCTGTGCTTATGAAGGAGGCCTGCCCCTTGCCAATTCCTGTTGGGGTTGATCAGGGCTCCTCATATGAGCTCCCTGTCACAGCTCCAAGCCCTACCCCTTTTCCAGAACATTCTCCCTGGAAGCAGGGGAGGCGCCCAAGGACTGAAGCACAGGTGGTCACACCCACTGCTACACTAATCACTCCCTGCCCCCAGATCAAAACAAACAGGCCTAGCCTGAAGCATAGGCCTGCCTAAATGTACCTGCCTGTCAGCTACCACACAAAAATCCTCACCTCTAGCACCTGCCTATGGTCGAGGGTGCTTTATTATTATTATTATTATTATTATTATTATTATTATATTTTTTTTAAAGGGCGCTGCCCCCCCAGGAATTGATTTCCTCCATGTTGTCCAGGTAGATATCAATCTCTGAAAGGTTGCCCTCTCTAAAGACATGTTTAATTCCTAACGGGCCTTCTTGTAACATTATTTTGCATACACGCTTTTCTATTGGGTTTAGCAATGCTTGCATATATTGTATCAAAATAATGTTCACTTCTCATCACAGTTTGTTCATTTTTAAGCATAGCACATCCTGGACAGAGTATTCGCCTATTGCTGCACTTTTTGGGCCAGATTCACAAAAGGGATACGACGGCGTATCTTCTGATACGCCGTCGTATCCCTGTTTCTATCTATGCGACTGATTCATAGAATCAGTTACGCATAGATATCCCTAAGATCCGACAGGTGTAATAGTTTTACACTGTCGGATCTTAGGATGCAGTACCGCGGCCGCCGCCGCTGGGGGGAGTTTGCGTCGTAAACCAGCGTCGGGTATGCAAATTAGCAGTTACGGCGATCCACAAAACTTTTTCCCGTCGTTACGTCGCCGCAAGTGTTAGTTTGCAGTCGCAAAGATAGGGCACCTTTTACAAAGTGTAAAATTATTACACCATGTAACAGTGTACCCATCTTTCCCGCGTCGCTTTGAATTGTTTTTAAAAAAAAAAATTCCCGGCGCAAGTCTTTTTGCGTCGGGAGCATGCGCAGTACGTCCGGCGTGGGAGCGCGCCTAATTTAAATGGTACCCGCCCCATTTGAATTGGCCTGCCTTGCGCCGGACGGATTTAGGATACACCGCCGCAAATTTCCAGGTAAGTGCTTTGTGGATCAGGCACTTAGACAGAAAATTTGCGGCGGTGTAACCTAAATCGGTTACGTTACGCTGCGCCCGGGCTACGTGAATCTGGCCCTTTGTTCTTTATTCATATTTGTACTATGTTTGTATACTTGTACGACAATTTCCTTGAATTGTATGAGTACTACTATTACTATTTTTTTCAATAAAAACAAAGAGAAAAAGAAGATAAAAGCTGATTGGTTGCCATGCATTGCTGTTCCAGATTCTGTCCCCTCCAGTTTTGATAACTTCTCCCCTCTATTGTTTCCAAAAGCAAGATTCCCCTTCTTTCTTTCATGTAACTTCTACCTGGAAAACACTGTTCCAAATTTATGACTGATGGGTGTGTATTTCTAGTGTAGATTCTGGCCTTATTCCCGGTAGCAAAAAAGGTATTCTAAAATTCTCTGAGCATGCACTGCTTGTCTTTAAATTTTGGCATGGACTTGAGTTGAATGAGTTGAATGCTTGCTTGACTGTTAAATGTCTCTTTTTCAGCCAAAAAGTATGTGTTTCCTCCTACAGTCATTTGGTGATTTGAGATTATGGAAATTTCACTACTACAAAAAAAGATAATTAAAGCCAACTTCTATTTGAAGCTAGCAAGCACCCAGAAATTCAATTTTTAGGTTTCAACAAATTGAATTTAAAAAGCTGAATTTTAGGTATGGCAATTTTGCATAGTTACATTGGACCAATGTAAATACGTATGTGACTTCCATTTTGGATCCCTCGAGAATCTGGAAATCACCGTAGGCATTGTTACTACAGTGATTACCGCTAACTTCTAGGTCCCGAGCTGAATGGTTGCATTGCTGCTTACTGAACAGAGGAGGCACTTGTTCAGCACAGGCACCACTGCTGGAACATTTTGCATTTTCTCAATGAATACAGAGCATTCTCAGTTTGGGTGAGATGGAGAGGCCGGGAAGTGAAATCACAATCTCCAATCTGAGAATATTTAGCAATTATTGAGAAAATGCAAAGTGTTCCCTGAATCGAGACCTCACTGAGTGGGTAACTTACTGTGTTAGGTAAGCAGCTGCTCACAACAGGACCCAGAATCTAATCAAGATCACTGAAGTAGCGGCGCCTACCACAGCGATTTTCAGCTTCCACAGGGATCCTACAGGTATGGCACATGCATACTTACATTGGTCCAAGCTGGACCAATTTAACTATGTGAAATGTTAAAGGGGTTGTAAAGACAAAAATATTTTCCTCTTAAATTAAAGTCTGACAGTAGCTGATAAAGTAAAAAGTAATGTTTTGCATTATAACTAGTTTGATACCTGTTGAAATCTAGCTGTTTTATTCACCTCCATCACTCCTGAATCATTATTCTCACTGACTTCCTGGTTTGCGGTTCGCATTCATTCTTGCTACACCACGGCCTAATGGGAACTACAGTTCTTATTAGGCTTAGCCTCCATGCCTGTGAGGAATAAGAGAGCATCTTCACGCAGGGCTGTAGTCATAGGGAGGGGGTGAGCACATTCTGCTTTCCACCATGCAAAACGCCTCAGATGCTGGTGGAAAGCAGGAAGAGGAGAGACAGGAAATGGCATTTTCAAACCTGGATTACGGTATTTTGGAGGTCAAAAGGAAAAACGAGGTAAGTGATATTTAAATGCTCTAGCTTACAGCAATCAATTGATCTAATAAAAAACGAACCTTTAGTGTTCCTTTAAGAGTGCTGTCAATATGCCAGTGATCAGTGATGAACATTCAATTGCTGTATATTCACCCTTTTTTTGCTGTGAGTTTGGAAAATTTAATTTGCCGGACAAACCAAGGTAAGTGTATTTTGCCTATGGAGTATTACATTAAAAATAAGAGATAGGCAGTTCAGCACAGCAAAATCCATATAAAACTCGATCTCATTTTCGGTAGGTGTTGCCTTGAAGAAAAAAACATAGGCAAAAAGTGTTTTTAAAGCTTAACACATCACTTGGTTATGTTACTAAGCTAACCACATTGACAAATGAATAACTGCATTAGAAAGGCAACTGATTTGACCTTTCTATATGTGTATGATAAACCATGTAAATGAGATATGACCTGGAGAATTTAAAGGTCCTGGCCCCTAATGCCCTGTACACATGATCGGTCCATCCGATGAGAACGGTCTGATGGACCATTTTCATCGATTAACCGATGAAGCTGACTGATGGTCAGTCGTGCCTACACACCATCGGTTAATAAACCGATCGTGTCAGAACGTGGTGACGTAAAACACAACGACGTGCTGAAAAAAACGAAGTTCAATGCTTCCAAGCATGCGTCGACTTGATTCTGAGCATGTGTGGATAAATTTAAAACAAGATTGCTTTTTTTTAACCTATGGATAAATAACCCATGGGGCCCACGCATGATCGGTTTGGTCCGATGAAAACGGTCCATCAGACCGTTCTCATCGGTTTGACCGATCGTGTGTACGCGGCATAAGTCATTAGCCCCAAGTCCCCATCCAAATGCCCTGGTTTTTATGCATGCATCTACTAACATCTAGAGGAGCACAGAGTGTGTCTAGGGAAGCACAGTTGCAAAAGGGAACTGTTTAACCTCTGATTTGTGGAACAAAGTACTGTACATTAGAAGCTTCCTGTCTGGTACTGTAGGGCAAACAGACAGAGAGATAGTCCCCTCACCTAGGGTTGACAACTTATCAGGGTACTAGTGGAGAGAAAGGACATTAGTAGGAAAGCAAGAACAGGGAACAGAAAGGACATGATTGTTGTTCTCTGTGACACGCCACAGCCTTCACTCTACTTAATGACCCTAGCAACCCTCCTGGATATAAAATAGCACCAACACTTTAAAACCACATGCAGACCTGGCTATAGACAAATAAGGTCCTCGGTTGAAAGTGGAATACAGGGGTTATGACTGCAGCATTATGCCATAACCCCGGTATTGTTTTTTTCAGCCGGCGATTCTCTAACCAATAAAAGTAGTCCAAGCATCCTGGTGGTTTTTGGACTTGCCTGGATGATCGGATTAAAAGTGATCATGTCAACATATTTACTTAATCACTAAAACTACAACTCTTTTTATGAAAAAGTATGTTGAACATGCCTAAAAATGTCATACATATTTTACAAAAAAATTGTTTTTTTATTGTGTTTTTTTTTTTTAATCAATGAATTGTATTTTTTCACAAAAAATTGTATTTGAAAAACCACTGTGCAAATACCGTGTGCCATATAAAAAAGCAACAATTGCCATTTTATTCTCTGGAGTCTCTGCTAAAATATATATATATATATATATATATATATATATATATATATATATATATATTATATAATGTTTTGGGGTTCTGAGTAATTTTCCAGAAAAATTCGAGAAGTATGAGAATTGGCCCGGTAGGCCAACAAATTTACTTAAATACTAAAAATACAACTCTCTTTATTAAAAAGTATGTTAAACATTCCTAAAAATGTCACACCTCTCCCCTGCATTGCATAGCTGTCAGTGTTGAAAACATGCACATTCAACAAGGCTCCCATTGACAGTATAATTTCAGGTTTAAATGAAGCTGGCCCTTGAAGGTGAACAAGTCACGAAAAAGTTGGAAAAATATATAAAAGGTGGCGCTAAGCATATACAAGTGAATATGCAGTATATATCATGAACCAAAATCATATATCACTGCATATATTCTGTGTAATTGGCTTCACTACATATGGGGAATATCTAATTTATTACTAGTTTTCCCTCTTTTTTTATATATACTAGCTACAATGGTATTTTTAATATAATCATTTTAATATTTTGCATACTTATTTGTCCACAAATATACCTTCGTAATTCACATGAGGCTATTTTCAATACTATTAGATTAGCATCCACAAGATGGCGCTGATCAGAGAAATTCCCCTCTGTGGTATGTCAAATTAGTTTATTCACATATATATGTGACAGGAACATTGTTCCATTAAAATCGGAATTTATGTTTGTTAACATTTGTGTAAATTCTAAATGGTTGGTTATTTTATAATGGTGTTGACAGATTGTGCGGATTGGCATCCCTAGAGGAAAAATTTGTGGTATAGATTTGTCCTCTCACCAATAGCAACCATTCCATATGTATATAAGCAAGCTGGAAGCAGCATGAGGTTACTTCCAGAAGACTCCATTTACAGCGAAACGTACGTCAGAGTGGAGGATTCGTCATTTCCGGGTCCTGATTTGTCACCCCACACCAGGTTTTACCCCTATGAGTGGGATGCGGAATGCATGCTACTGCGTTAGGATTGGAACCATCCAGAGCTGCACACACTGTTTTCCCTAGTGCCAGGCAGGCACTTTTACATGTGAGTGCAACCTACTACTTTGTCATTACTTTTAAATGCGGAGTGGTGTTGGTAGTGGGAATCAGTTTGTTATTCCAAATGCGCAATTCGACCTACCTTAAAAAATGATCAAACACCTGTGGGGAGTTGCCACCTTTCCATTGAGCACCTGTAGTGGAAGAACTAGAAGCTTCCTTTAAAAGCATTTTTTTTATGTTGGGAACACTATCACTAATGGACTTTTTTAGCTTGCTATTTGTTCAACAATATACAGACAGTCCCCTAGTTACAAACATCCGACTTACAAACAATTCCTACTTACAAACGGAGGGAGACAACAGTAAGTGAGAGGAAATCTCCACCTAGGGAGGGAAATTCACTCCTGTAAGAGTTATTATGTGAAAAGGGTACCTCTACTTCTACATCTTCGGAACAGGGGCACAGACAACAAAACAAATGTTACAGGGGTGTTAACCCTTCCCTATGCTTTTCAAAAAGCTTAAAAATTGTTTTTATGGCTGGAGCTACACTTAAAAAATATACTTGTTCCCAGGGGAGGGCTGGCAGCCTTAGGCCTGGGAGGCAAGTCCAGTCAAGTGGCCCATAGAGCGTGGAAAAGTGATGGATTGAGGAAAACAGTCTAAGATTTTTCTTAGATCAGAGACATCAGAGTCCGCACAGAGGCCCCCCTTACATCAGAGTCCGCACAGAGGCCCCCCTTACATCAGAGTCCGCACAGAGGCCCCCCTTACATCAGAGTCCGCACAGAGGCCCCCCTTACATCAGAGTCCGCACAGAGGCCCCCCTTACATCAGAGTCCGCACAGAGGCCCCCCTTACATCAGAGTCCGCACAGAGGCCCCCCTTACATCAGAGTCCGCACAGAGGCCCCCCTTACATCAGAGTCCGCACAGAGGCCCCCCTTACATCAGAGTCCGCACAGAGGCCCCCCCTATACATCAGAGTCCGCACAGAGGCCCCCCCTATACATCAGAGTCCGCACAGAGGCCCCCCCTATACATCAGAGTCCGCACAGAGGCCCCCCCTATACATCAGAGTCCGCACAGAGGCCCCCCCTATACATCAGAGTCCGCACAGAGCCTCCCCTATACATCAGAGTCCGCACAGAGCCTCCCCTATACATCAGAGTCCGCACAGAGCCTCCCCTATACATCAGAGTCCGCACAGAGCCTCCCCTATACATCAGAGTCCGCACAGAGCCTCCCCTATACATCAGAGTCCGCACAGAGCCTCCCCTATACATCAGAGTCCGCACAGAGCCTCCCCTATACATCAGAGTCCGCACAGAGCCTCCCCTATACATCAGAGTCCGCACAGAGCCTCCCCTATACATCAGAGTCCGCACAGAGCCTCCCCTATACATCAGAGTCCGCACAGAGCCTCCCCTATACATCAGAGTCCGATGTAAGGGGTGTTCTGGGAAACTTGGTTTAAGGGTGCATGCTGTGGACTATTGTGTAAAGAGGTTCTCTGCTCACCAAAGCCTGCCACCCCTCCCCTTTAACAAAGTCCACAGAGCACCCCTTTTTATACACTGGGAGGCAGGAGAGACTAGAGAGGGTGAGCTTACCAGGATGGAGGCTGAGGCACAGGCAGGCTTCCTAATGCTTTTTTGGGTTTAAACTTCCTGTCCAGTGCCCACACATGCCCGGGGAGTGTGGGCAGGGCAGACTCAGAAGGAGGAGGAGCAGATGAGCTCTATCTCTCCTCGTGTCTGTGCAGAGAGAAAAGGGGATGTCAGCGCTGGTGTGCGCTGAGGCTGAGCTATGTGTGAGACGAGACATAGCTCAGCTCTGCAGCCATCTACCTCGGAGCTGACACAGGCATGGCTGCACAGTGGGAGGTGAGCAGCGGCCGTGACCTGTGTTAACAGAGCTCCAGCAGGCATATTCCTGCTCTGCAAAAAAACGCATTTGGTAGTGGCTGCCGGTGGCTGTGCCTCCCCTGCCTGTTTCGACTTACATACAGATTCAACTTAAAAACAAACCTAAAGAACCTACAAACAAAATCTTGTATGTGTTTTTTGCAGTTGTATAATTTCAGGTTTACTATCACATTAAATAGTTTATGATTAATGCTGGAACACAACGCTGCTTGCTGTATGTAACTACTGCCACTACAGTCTACTGCAGCAACCTCAGTGGTCAGACCATTCTGAATGAAATTTGTTTGGGTCAGTTTGTTAACCTGGCATTATACTTTAGAAAATCCCTTGAATTTCATATTAGTAGACCTGACTAATTTGAGAAACTGAAAGTTTTTTGCAGATTATATTCGAAGATTTAAATGGTTCTGTTGGTTATGATCAGCCTGGGTTTCTTCCTTTTTTGAGATTTTTAAAGGTGGTCAGGGCTGTTATTTGCTGAGGTTTTAGTCTATTTTCCCCCCCTCGTGCTTCAGTGCACATGGTGCTTATTGGTTTCATATCACTCATTAATTTGCTCTAACCTTTCAAGCGTTCTGTAGTACATTACCTGGATAGTAGGTAGTTTGGTTATGAGTTGTCAGAAAGTTAATATATCCAGGCTACATTTATGGGTTGAATGGTTTGGGGAAAATTGTGTCTAGTTTTTGTAGATGTGGGGGTTTTACAATATGATAAACAGATTTTCAACATTTTATTAATATTATCAACAATGTACAATCTTTAAAGCGGAGTTCCACCCATTTAAAAGTTAGCAGCTACAAAAAGTGTAGCTGCTGACTTTTAATAATCAGACCCTCACCTGTCCCACGGTCCAGCGATGTGGCCACATGGAGCCTCGCTCCTCTCCCCTTCCTCTCTGCGGCATTGTTACAGTGAGCACCCTGAGGTGATCTTCCTTCCGGCGCCAGGGAGAAAGTGGGAGCTGGGTGCCCGTAAAAACAGGGTACCCGCTCTTCCACCCAAAAAATTACATGCCAAATGTGGCATGTCAGGGGGTCACCTACACATAAAGCAGAAGTTATATTTTTGGGTGGAACTCCACTTTAAAACATGAATTTTATTAGAACAGCAAGGGATATAGCAAAAGATCAGCTATAGCAAATTGTTTTATGAGATACTGTTAATCCATCCAACCATCATTCTTATTCTAATTGTAGCATAACCTAACTAACTTCTACTGTACTGGTTAACACGTTTTGAGGCAGCAACTCTTCATCAGAGCCAACTCTACTGTAAACGAAACAGAGTGCACTGACATAGTGCAAAATCCTAAAAAATCTTTCTTTAACCACTTTAAGGCCCCATACACACGAGAGGATTTATCCGCGGATACGGTCCAGCAGACCGTTTCCGCGGATAAATCCTCTCGAGGATTTCAGCAGATTTCTCTGCGATGGAGTGTACTCACCATCGCATTGAAATCCACGCCGAAATCCTCTGGCGATGACGTGTCGCGCCGTCGCCGCGATTATGACGCGGCGACGCGCGCGACGCTGTCATATAAGGAATTCCACGCATGCGTCGAATCATTACGACGGATGCGGGGGATCCCTTCGGACGGATGGATCCGGTGAGTCTGTACAGACCAGCGGATCCATCTGTTGGGATGGACTCCAGCAGATGGATATGTTCTGCATGTCAGCAAATATCCGATCTGCTGGAATCCATCCCAGGGGAGATATATCCGCGGAAAAAGATCCGCTGGCGTGTACACACCATAGGATCTATCCGCTGAAACCCATTTGCTGGGATTTATCTGCGGATGGATTCTATGGTGTGTACGGGGCCTCAGGGTTTGTAAAGGATTTTTTTTTTTATCTTAATAGCTTCCTTTACCTTAATGCAGAGCTGTTTTCATGTCCTCATTGATTGTTTTTGCTCTCAAGTTGCTGTAATTCTTCTCTGATCTCCACACTTCCTGGTTGTCTGTTTCCTGATAACCACAGTACTGGGAGCTTTCTCTCTGTGGTCACTAATCAAGGAGGTGTGATCAGGGCCGCCATCAGGGAGGTACAGGCAGTACACCTGTAAGGGGTCCGGAGGTTCCCAGGGGCCCGTAGGCCCACAGGGCCCCAGATGGCAACCCCCCTTTTTTTTATTTATTTTTTATAAAAAATATATATATATATTTTTTAAGTATATTTGTATTATATTTTTTTAAATATATAAAGGGGCAATTTTTTTTAGGGGTCCGGAGATCCCCAGAGCCCCGGATGACAATCCTCCTTTTTTTTATAAAAAAAATCTTATTTATATATATATATATATATATATAAATTATTAAAGGGCTCAGAGGTCCCCAGGGCCCCATGTGGCAAACCCCCCCCTTTTTTTTTTATCATTTTTTTTTTTACATATTTATTTATACAGAAGTAGGAAACGACATGCAAAAACGAAACTAGAAACTGCAGGTACATTATATGATTGATTTTTATCTATTTTTAATAATTTTTAAAAGGAATTAGTTAACTATTATGTCTCTATACCCCGTAAACAGTCATTTCAGCAAAAAAAATGTTTTTCCTTTACAACTCCCTTAAGCCCCCGGACCAAAATGCAGGTAAAGGACCAGGCTCCTTTTTGCGATTCGGGACTGCGTCGATTTAACTGACAATTGTGCGACGTGGCTCCCAAACAAAATTGGCGTCCTTTTTTTCCCACAAATAGAGCTTTCTTTTGGTGGTATTTGATCACCTCTGCGTTTTTTTTTGTGCTATAAACAAAAATAGAGTGACATTTTTGAAAAAAAATCAATATTTTTTACTTTTTGCTATAATAAATATCCCCCAAAATATATATAAAAAAAAATGTCCTCAGTTTAGGCCGATACGTATTCTTCTACATATTTTTGGTAAAAAAAATCGCAATAAGCATTTATCGGTTGGTTTGCGAAAAATGTATAGCGTTTACAAAATAGGGGATAGTTTTATTGCATTTTTATAAAAAAAATTGTTTTACTACTAATGGAGGCAATCAGCAATTTTTTTCGTGACTGCGACATTATGGTGGACACTTCGCACAATTTTGACAAATTTTTGGGACCATTGTCATTTTCACAGCAAAAAATGCATTTAAAACGCATTCTTTATTGTGGAAATGACAGTTGCAGTTTATGAGTTAACTACAGGGGGCGCTGAAGGGGTTATGTTTCACCTAGTGTGTGTTTACAACTGTAGGGGGGTGTGGCTGTAGGAGTGACGTCATTGATTGTGTCTCCTATAAAGGGGATGACATGATCGATGCAGCCGCCACAGTGAAGCACGGGGAAGCCGTGTTTACACGCGGCTCTCCCCGTTCTTCAGTTCCCGGGGACCGATCGCGGGACCCCAGCGGCGACCGGGTCCGCGGGTCCCACGGTCCCGGAGCTTCGGACCGGGTCGCGGGAGCGCGCCCGTGACCCACAGCTGGGTAGATGTACAGGACATGCCGGTACGTCCATCTACCCAGCCGTGCCATTCTGTGGACGTGTATCTACAGGCGGCGGTCCTTAAGTGGTTAAGACCCGGACCATTATGCAGGTAAAGGACCTGGCCAGTTTTTGCGATTCGGCACTGCTTCGCCTTAACTGACAATTACGCGGTCGTGCGATGTGGCTCCCAAACAACAACCTTTTTTTCCCCCACAAATAAAGCTTTCTTTTGGTGGTATTTGATCACCTCTGCGGTTTTAATTCTAATTTTTTTTTTAAATCAATATTTTTTACTTTTTGCTATAATAAACACCCCCAAAAAAGATATAAAAAATTTTGTGTAGGCCAATACGTATTCTTCTACATATTTTTGGTAAAAAATAGATCGCAATAAGCGTTTAACGATTGGTTTGCGCAAAATTTATAGCGTTTACAAAATAGGGGATAGTTTTATGGCATTTTTATTAATATTTTTTTTTACTACTAATGGCGGCGATCAGCGATTCTTTTCGTGACTGCGACATTATGGCGGACACATCGGACAATTTTGACACATTTTTGGGACCATTGTCATTTTCACAGCAAATTTTTTTATAAAAACGCATTGTTTACTGTGAAAACGACAATTGCAGTTTAGGAGTTAACCCCCTACAGCGCCCCTAGTGGTTATGTGTGACCTCATATGTGTTTCTAACTGTAGGGGGGCGGGGCTGGACGTGTGACGTCACTGATCGCCTTTCCCTATATCAGGAAACAGACGATCAGTGACATTGCCACTGTGAAGAACGGGGAAGGTGTGTTTACACACACCTCTTCCCGTTCTTCAGCTCCTGTGACCGATCGCGGGACACCGGCAGCGATTGGGTCCACAGGTACTGCGGTCACGGAGCTTCGGACCAGGGCGCACGCCCGCGACCCATGGCTGGGCACTTAAAGGGGACGTATAGGTACGTGCCTGTGCCCAGCCGTGCCATTCTGCCGACGTAAATGTGCAGTAGGCGGTCCTTAAGTGGTTAACCACATCAGTACAGGGCACTTTCCCCCCTTCCTGTCCAGGCCAATTTTCAGATTTTAGCACTGTCACACTTTGAATAACAATTGTCATGCAACCCAAATTACATTTTTATCAGTTTCTTCCCACAAACAGAGCTTTCTTTTAGTGAGGCACCTTGCAAGGGGGGAAGGTTTTTGATGGTGCCCTACCAAAGCATGTTTTCCCCACGTTGTGGGGACAAGGTCCCCCTCTCCACACATATTCCAGAAGAGGATCAAGAGTATGCAAAGTGGAACTTACTGAAATGTAGAACCTCTTATATTAGGGAGCTTACAGGAAAAAAGTACTAAGACCCTATACACACCATTAGATTTTCTGCAGATTTTTGTCTTTAGATTTACCAAAACCATGCAGTGCAAGCGCCTGCCTGATTGCATACAATTTGAAACCCTTAAGGTTTGACCTCATATTATATGATTTTGCTGAATCCGAAGACAAAAATCTGCAGAAAACCTACTGGTGGGTATGGGGCCTTACTCATTACCTCAAAAACTTTACAAAAAACAAAGTTGTTTATTTGAAAAAAGTAAACAAAGTCTCCAAATTTAAAGGGGTTGTAAAGGTAATTATTTTTTCCCCCCTAAATACTGTAGCTTCCTTTACCTTGGTGCAATCCTCCTTCACTTACCTCATCCTTCGATTTTGCTTGTAAATGTCCTTATTTCTTCTGAGAAATGCTCACTTTCTGTTCTTCTGTCTGTAACTCACCACCGTAATGCGAGGCTTTCTCCCTGGTGTGGAGAAAGCCTCTTGAGGGGGCGAGCAGGAGGGTCAGGATGCTCTCTACTTTGCAGATAGAGAAAAGAGCTGTGTGTTAGTGGGCGTCCTGACAGTCCGCTAACAGTAAGGCCTCGTACACACGACCGAACATGTCTGCTGAAACTGGTCCGCGGACCAGTTTCCGTGGACATGTCCGACCGTGTGTAGCGCCTACCGGACCGGATTCCTGGGTTAGCAGACAGGTTTCCAGCGGACAAAAGTTTCTTAGCATGCTAAGAAACTTGTCTGCTGGAACCATGTCCGTCGGACATGTCCGATGGTCAGTATGACTCATCGGACGTGTCCGCTGGTTATGACGTATAACCAGCGGCCCGAAATCCCGCGCATGCGTCAAATTGATTAGACGCATGCGTGGAAGCATTGAACTTCCACGTCAGAGAACGTCGGTGTCGTATACGTGTGTACACACATCAGACCAAAACATCCCAGCAGACATGTCCGATGAAAACATGTCCGATGTACAAGGCCTTAGAATCACTCCCTAGGACACACTTAACCCCTTCCTAGCCCCCCAGTGGTTAACCCCTTCACTACCAGTCACATTTATACAGTAATCGGTGCATTTTTATAGCACTGATGCTGTATAAAATGTGAATGGTCCCAAAATAGCGCCAAGTGTCCGATATGTCTGCCATAATGTCACTATTTGGTTTGCGCAAAAGTTATAGCATCTAAAAATCAAACGCTTATTGTGATTAATTTTTTTACCAAAAATATGGAAACAATATGAATCGGCCTAAATTGAGGAAAAACATTTTTTAGATATTTTTTGGGGATATTTATTACAGCAAACAGTAAAAAATATTAAATTATTTTCAAAATGTTTGTTTATAGCGCAAAAAATAAAAACCGCAGAGGTGATCAAATACCACCAAAAGAAAGCTCTATTTGTGGGAAAAGGGACGTCAATTTTGCTTGGGAGCCACGTCGCACGACCGCGCAATTGTCAGTTAAAGCGACGCAGTGCCGAATCGCAAAAAGTGGCCCGGTCATTTGGCAGCCAAATGGTCTGGGGCTGAAGTGGTTAACTATTTCTGGAAAAAAGGGGTACAACTTCAGCTTGTTCAATTAAGCTTTGACAATAAAACCTGGAAGCTGATTGCTTTTTATGTGGAACTGAACCACATTTAGCATTCTCCAGTTTTAGTATATCCACCCCAATGGGCCACTAATTAAAATGACATTCCTGCACAATAAAATCTGAATGAATTATGGAAATTATGGGCCAGATTCACAAAAGAGATACGACGGCGTATCTCCTGATACGCCGTCGTATCTCTGTTTCTATCTATGCGACTGATTCATAGAATCATTTACGCATAGATATCCCTAAGATCCGACAGGTGTAATTGTTTTACACTGTCGGATCTTAGGATGCAGTACCGCGGCCGCCGCTGGAGGGAGTTTGCGTCGTAAACCAGCGTCGGGTATGCAAATTAGCAGTTATGGCGATCCACAATGGTTTTTCGCGTTCACTACGTCGCCGCTAGTCTAGTTTCCCGTCGCAAAGTTAGTCGTCGTTTTTGGTGCCCTAACTTTAGTCAGCAAGCGTATTGCTGTCTAAAGTATGGCCGTCGTTCCCGAGTCGAAATTCTAAATTTAACGTCGTTTGCGTAAGCCGTCCGGGAATACGGAAGTACGCTACGCGCGTCGCCGTTCGGAAAAAATGACATCACTGCCCATTCGATTTGGCCCGCCTTGCGCCGGACGCATTTACGATACACCGCCGCAAGTTTCCAGGTAAGTGCTTTGTGGATCGGGCACTAAACCTGAAAACTTGCGGCGGTGTAACGTAAATGGCTTACGTTACACCGGCGGAAATGTACGTGAATCTGGCCCTTAGTGTCTGTTTCCCAGATGGTTATATTGGCCAGCTAAGAACTTGCGCCCACCTGATAAGGTTGGACGTCTCATTTTAACTTGCATAACTTACAGCTTACATCTCTGCTTATAATATCGCTATTACATATCAATGGCTCTGTGCATGTGTCATGGGGCATAAGCGAACATAAAAGATTCCTTATTAAATGATATGACTACATCTGTCTTGTGTCTATACTTAATTTTATCAGTAAAAGGAGTATGCACAGTATACTTGTTTCTTGTGAGATTATTAGTGGATTACATTTCTGTTATGCTTGTTGTTAGCACATTTATTAATCTTTTACACATATGAAACGTTGCCATTGTCTTCTGTTCTAGGCATTTTAAACCTAAATACTGATGGCATGATATGGATGTAGCAGAAACCTAATTAATGGTAACTTATGTCATAGATCTTATCAAGTTTGGCTTCAAGTCTCATACATATGTAAACAAAAGAGAAAATAATAGATATAATCTAAAGGGAACTTTTACATGAATGCCAACTGTAATACCAGTTATTTTTTTTATTGTAGGTGGGTAAAGCACCTAGGAAATATACTGAGAAAATTCATAAAACAGGTTATTGAAGTAGGGTGACCTCATGCTTGGACCTGGTTTTGATAGCCTAAATTACAGTAAAACATTTATTACTGATGCAAAATTGTATGTGAGTGCATTATTTCAACATTCTAACTGTCTACAGCATAGGTGGCAAACACAAGGCCTGTGGGCCGAATGCGGCCCTTTAGGCCATTTCATATGGCCCTCGCACTTCTCCTGCAGCTGCAGGAGTGCTCCAGCCCTCCTCTGGTCCTACCCAAGACCCTTACCTTCTGCTTTCAAGCAATGCATCCATTTTCTTCCCAGCAGCAGCATAAGAAAAGGAGGACACACTGTGATGTAAGGGAGAGTTGGGGACACAATTTCTGATGGTGGGGTGGCTCTTGACATCTAATTTAAAGGGGAGGGGATGCGCTGGACATCTAATCTTACAGATACAACCGGCCCTTTTGAGGGCAGTCATAATGCTGATGTGGCCCACAATGAAATTGAGTTTGACACCCCTGGTCTACAGAGAAAAACAATGAATGCCACACAAAGAAAAATGTTAGCTGCATTGAAATGGTCTGACCCTTTTCCTTTTTCCTAAACCTTTTTCCTAAACTTGTACCCAAGTTGATTGATCGATCAATTTGGGTACAATCAGCATGCCGGATTCCATTGCGATTATCACTTTACCAGTGTAGCACTACCCCCGAAGGAGCGGCTGGTTTGATTTGGGTCTACACTCTGGCTATCAAGCCCTGAAACTGTCTCGAACCCTGCATTGGCACAACTGGTATCAGTAAGGATTGTGGACTTTTTTTGATGTCACAATGTAGAGAATAAGATTTCCTATCTTCTGTGCCCAGTCTTGCCACACAGAGTTAATCCAGCGCTGAGCAATCCTCTTTTTATTGTTCAGTGAAATAAAAGAGACTTCCAGAGAAAAAACAAAGTCTGTTCCGCCCCCATGCTTTGAGTGACAGGTTATTTACATATCTCGTGCACTAGCCTGCAGACATGCACAGTTTCTGTAAACAGTGCACAATTCACATCACCCTCCCCTCTCCTCTCCCTTCTAGCTCTCCCAGAATTGTCTGCCTGTCCTGTGTTTTGACTAAATGTTTTCAAAATATGAGGTGAGCCACAGTTCAATGTCAAGAGGAAATGCTCCAGTGAACAGCCATCAGAATATACATAGACAAGTTATTAGGGGAGATAGATTTAGTCCGAGCTTGAGTGATCTTCTTATTATTGTTATATTGCAGTGTGTGTGTCTGAGGTCACCTGATCACATATGCAAAATTCCTATATTACCAGGATGTGTTTTGTGGGGGAGGGGTAGATTTCTCACTTTTTATATTTACACCAAGTAAGGCTGAATGAACTTAGGGCTAGTTCACATGCTGTGCGAGATCGCAAGTGGTTCGCACCACACTGCTGTTCAGATCACATGCGATGTCTGTGCGATGCGATTTCAGCAATACAAACTGTATGGCTGAAATTGCATCTCATTTGGACCAAACACGTACAGGACCCTTTTTTTGGTCCACACCAGACTTACATAAGTGTTCACACCTATGCGATCCGATTCATGTCCTAACTGTCAGTTCACAGTGCGATATGCGAGCTGTAATGGGGGTGTCATTATCATTGTATGACACCTCCAAGCAGTTCGCATATGGCAGTGTGAACTGCCGTGCGAGTTGGGAACCCGCAGTGGATTCGCAGAGTTCCCGAATCACACCAGTGATTGCGCTTTGTCTCTCTGTGTACGCTCTGGCCAAGGGGAGTGCAGAGGTGGGCAGGGAGTGTGCTGACATCATGACTCCGCCCACCAAGCGCCGATAACAGACCCACCCACTGAATCTGCTGTTTTTGGGGGCTTCTAACTGATAAACGGGACACATTTGACAGGTAAGGATACATGCAGGAGGCATGTATAGTCTTATAGATCAGCACTATGGCAGTTGTTTACAATTGATGAGAGTGGGTTTACATCCACTTTAATCAGCTGCTGATTTTAACTTATGTTTTTAAGGCAGTAGTAAAGTAAAAAATAAATACAATTGGGCACCCAGGTGTTTTAAAGTGTTATTAAAAAATAATAAAATCTGTCTGTATATTCAGTAATGTATCCTTGTCATACTCACTCTGGCACCTCAGCCTTGTGTAAAGAACCTGGTTGATCCTGGCAGCCTCTGATCCTCCCTTCTGTCACTGTCACCAATTCAGCTGCCAATTTTACCGAGCAGCTTTGGCAAGCAATGCACTCTGTTTTATCTGTGTTTCAATACAGGACATTTTCTCTGATCAGGGTTGTGCAGGTCACATGGTGAATACTCGGAATGGCCAGGGGTGGGTAGTGGGGTCCCCAGGGTTCTGTGCTGGGACCAATCCTGTTTCATTTGTTCATATACAATCTGTAGGATGGGGTAAACAGCTCAATCTCTGTATTTGCGGACGATACTAAGCTAAGCAGGGCAATAACTTCTCTGCAGGATGTGGAAACCTTGCAAGAAGATCTGAACACATTAATAGGGTGGGCAACTACATGGCAAATGAGGTTTAATGTAGAAATTTTTTAAATAATGCATTTGGGTGGCAGAAATATGAAAGCAATCTACTCACTAGGGGGCAAACCTCTGGGGGAATCAAGGATGGAAAAGGACCTGGGGGTCCTAGTAGATGATGGGCTCAGCAATGGCATGCAATGTCAAGCTGCTGCTAACAAAGCAAACAGAAAATTGGCATGTAATAAAAAGGGGATTAACTCCAGGAATAAAATGATAATTCTCCCACTCTACAAGACTCTGGTCTGGCTGTACCTGGAGTATGCTGTCCAGTTCTGGGCACCAGTCCTCAGGAAGGATGTACTGGAAATGGAGCGAGTAAAAAGAAGGGCAACAAAAGCTAATAAAGGGTCTGGAGGATATCAGTCATGAAGAAAGGTTGTGAGTACTCAACTTATTCTCTCTGGAGAAGACGCTTGAGAGGGGATATGATTTCAATTTACAAATACCGTACTGGTGACTAGTGTTGAGCAGAATATGCCATATTCGATTTCGCGATATATCTCGAATATATATTCGAATATTCGAGATATATTCGCTAAATTCGAATATTCGTGATATTTTATCGAAATTAATTGATTGCGATTTTTCGCTATTGCGAATGCGAAAATAATTGCGATTTTTTAATAACTGCGGTAGGAGCGCTCTGATTGGCTTAGAATATTCGTGATATTTTATCGAAATATCGCAACATGCGAATGCGATATTTATTGCGGAATTTCGAGATATGCTGGAGGAGCGCTCTGATTGGCTCAGAATATTCGTGATATTTTATCGAAATATCGCAACATGCGAATGCGATATTTATTGCGGAATTTCGAGATATGCTGGAGGAGCGCTCTGATTGGCTCAGAATATTCGTGATATTTTATCGAAATATCGCAACATGCGAATGCGATATTTATTGCGCAATTTCGAGATATGCTGGAGGAGCGCTCTGATTGGCTCAGAATATTCATGATATTTTATCGAAATATCGCAACATGCGAATGCGATATTTATTGCGCAATTTCGAGATATGCTGGAGGAGCGCTCTGATTGGCTCAGAATATTCCTGATATTTTATCGAAATATCGCAACATGCGAATGCGAAATTGATTGCAGATATTTCGAAAACTGCTGTAGCAGCACTCTGAAATCGAATATGTATGATATTTTAACCAAAATACATATTGCGATTGCGATTTTTCGATCGCGCATGCGCAATTGCGCGAACAACACGCGACCATTTCCTGGAGCCTTGCCAGTTTCCAACTTATGATCGCAGCGCAATCACACAGCAACATGGTTGGAAGCAATTTCACTAAGTCTGAGGAAAAGTTGCTGATTTGTGTAAGTATTTTGACCACTGTTATTTCATCATCTTCAACTGCATTTTAGTCTAGTTTAAAAGTTAGTATATATGATCAGATATTAGTATTTCACAAAAAATGTGTCTCCTGCTTTTACAAAACTACAAGTCCCAGCATGCCTGGACAGCTGCAGACACCCTGGTTGGCAAATGTGTATTTAGGCACTTTTCCTTGTTATTTAGCATAATGAATTTAAAATTTTTTTGGACATAGGACGTATGCGAACGTCCTGACTTCAGTGTCCTCAAGTCCCAAGGACGTTCGAATACATATTGCCCTTTAGATGTTGCAGTACTACAACTTCTAGCATGCCTGGGAATGCTGGCACTTCTAGTATTGTAAGTTCTGCAGGCCCCCGTTTTTCAGGCCTTTATGCACGGGTCTCTAAACTGTGGCACCCTAGATGCAGCAAAAGTAAAATTCTTAGCATGCACTGACAGACCGTGGCTGATGGGAGTAGTAGTTTTGCAACAGCTGGAGGTGGACTGGTCTTGAAACCCAGAGTTAGGTAACAAACCCGTAGTGTTTTGCAACCATCCTGCCTCCAGCTGTTTTTTTCCTGTTGAAAAGCCTGTGGCGTGCAAAACACAACCCAAAAACTCCACCCGGTGCAAGGAAAAATTTGCACACACCTAAAGAGTGACATCACAAAAAACTGCGGCGGTTGCATACGTCAGTGGTCCTCCGAAAAGGTCCCGTCTCTGACCCCCCGGGGCGTTAGGCTCCTGACAGGGAAAAGAGTTACTGTGGTCCATACAGCCGAAGCCATATGGACCCATCTCGGTCCAAGCAGCGCAATCAACACGCGAACAACACGCGACCATTTCCTGGACCCTTGCCAGTTTCCAACTTTTTGATCGCAACGCAATCGCAGAGCAAGATGGTTGGAAGTAATTTCACTGTATCTGAGGAAAATTTGCTGATTTGTGTAAGTATTTCGACCACTGTTATTTCATTATCTTCAACTGCATTTTAGTCTAGTTTAAAAGTTAGTATATATGATCAGATATTAGTATTTCACAAAAAATGTGTCTCCTGCTTTTACAAAACTACAAGTCCCAGCATGCCTGTACAGCTGCAGACACCCTGGTTGGCAAATGTGTATTTAGGCACTTTTCCTTGTTATTTAGCATAATGAATTTAAAAAATTTTTGGACATAGGACGTATGCGAACGTCCTGACTTCAGTGTCCTCAAGGCCCAAGGACGTTCGAATACATATTGCCCTTTAGATGTTGCAGAACTACAACTTCCAGCATGCCTAGGAATGCTGGCACTTCTAGTATTGTAAGTTCTGCAGGCCCCCATTTTTCAGGCCTTTATGCACGGGTCTCTAAACTGTGGCACCCTAGATGCAGCAAAAGTAAAATTCTTAGCATGCACTGACAGACCGTGGCTGATGGGAGTAGTAGTTTTGCAACAGCTGGAGGTGGACTGGTCTTGAAACCCAGAGTTAGGTAACAAACCCGTAGTGTTTTGCAACCATTCTGCCTCCAGCTGTTTTTTTCCTGTTGAAAAGCCTGTGGCGTGCAAAACACAACCCAAAAACTCCACCCGGATGCAGTGAAAAATGTGCACACACCTAAAGAGTGACATCACAAAAAACTGCGACGGGTACATACGTCAGTGGCCCTCCGAAAAGGTCCCGTCTCTGACCCCCCGGGGCGTTAGGCTCCTGACAGGGAAAAGAGTTAGCAACGCATATCTCCCCTATACGTGTATCCTGTGTTGTTAATAATATATTCATAATTATGCAAATGATAATGGCTGCTATATTTATGCAAAAAAGGTGGCGACCGAAATGGCAGGATATAAAATCTTTCATGTTACCCCTGTCATTGATTAATAAGGCGAGAATGCTTCCAATTGTTGAATAGCATACATTTACGTCATATATCCATAAGGCTGTCAACAGAAGTATTACAATATACTTTGTTCTTCATCTTGCAGAAGTTCCTGGAAACAGGATACGATAAGCTGCGGAGGCAGCCAGAGAAAAGGGCTGTGGTCAGCGCCCTAATCGCTGACTTTGGCGGCCAACACGACCACAATGCAATTGTGAAGAAGTGGTCTGACCTGAAGAGGCGCCAAATGGATCAGGTCAGACGTCTTCGGGCTAAATATCATCCAGGTAAGTTATTGTTGACAGTTATGTTTTTTTTTTAAAAAGTGTATTTTGTGCGTGAACTCGAAAGAGAGAGGAGCCGGCCTGCAGGAGTTGGGAGGCCTCCCCCAGAGGCAATCTGCCACCTTTCTCCATGCCCCGGTTGGCAATGGCGGGTGTGAGGGGGTCCTCCCAACCCAACCTCGCATAGCACACCCACCAGGGGCGGGGCTGAGACCACCAAACTCAATTCACAGGTAGCCGAGAGCGGGATCCGAACCCCTAGCTGCAGAGGTGAATCACTTGTCAGTGCAGTGGCAATCGCGTGGAGCCACCGCAGCTCCTTTGGTGACAGTTATGTAAGGTCATATGTAATTCATGTAAGGTCAGATGTTGTTAACCAAGATGCCATGTTGTGCTAACATATATCAGCACCAGCCAAGGTATTCATAGTACTGTTGAAAAAAGACATGGGACAGCAGACAGGAACACAGAAGTTATGTGGGAACATAATTTTCCCATTGCTTTGCATGGGACTTTAAAGAAAAACCCCGACCATGGCAAGTGGGGGTGGGTAAGGTTTAAACCACCTATCCTATGTTTGTGGCTGACATATAAGTAACCTGTGTGCCAAGTTTCATATAAATATCTTTAGCCGTTTGTACGTGATGCTGGAACATACATACATACATACATACATACATACATTTATGCACACACACACGTTGAGTTTTATATATATAGATTACCACTAAATTCCTGTGTTAGGAGTGGGGTTGTTATAGTAATCCCGTGTGCTCCATCAGGCCCTTTTTTTAACATGAGATGGTCTGAACAAAACAAAGGAGACAGAAACAGCTCATTTTAACATGGTTGCATCCCAGCTCACGCTCAGTCCCCTGTAGTGCCCACAAGACCCTTTAATATAACATTGTCCCATTGGTTAACTGTCTATATAAATCAATTTGTATTCATATACAATACAGCAGAGTACACAGAATTTGCATACGTCATTAGAAAACATTTTTATAATATATGAACATTGTGTTATTATAGGAGCTCCAATGCCAGTTGTCCGCGCCAAGCGCAGAAGGCGCCAGGCCGATGAGGAGGAGGAGGAGGATGCGGCAGAGGAGGATGCGGCAGAGGAGGAGATGCATGAGGAGGAGCAGCCAGGGCCCTCCCACTCCCCAACCCCAGCTCCTGTTGAGGAGCAAGCTGAGGAGCTTCCCCCCCCCACCACCCCAACTTCTCAAGCAGAAGAGCAGGAGGAAGAGAGCGGTCCTGTGAGCCTCATTCAGGAAGGTAAATATGTGCACAATGATTAATAACATTTCAACAACAAAATGTAGATATAAAAATGGACAACATATAAAGCGCACCTGTCAGATTGTAGAACCATAATATGGTATTGATGCTAGAAGTATACAGGTAGTGCATAATTATTAGGCAAGTTGTATTTTTTGAGGATTCATTTTATTATTGAACAACAACCATGTTCTCAATGAACCCCAAAAACTCATTAATATCAAAGCTGAATTTTTTTGGAAGTAGTTTTTAGTTTGTTTTTAGTGTTAGTTATTTTCGGGGGATATCTGTGTGTGCAGGTGACTACTATTACTGTGCAGAATTATTAGGCAACTTAACCAAAAAATAAATAGATAGCCATTTCAATGATTTATTTTTAACAGTGAAACCAATATAACATCTCAACATTCACAAATACACATTTCTGACATTTAAAAACAAAACAAAAACAAATCAGTGACCAATATAGCCACCTTTCTTTGCAAGGACACTCAAAAGCCTGACATCCATGGATTCTGTCAGTGTTTTGATCTGTTCACCATCAACATTGCGTGCAGCAAGGAGGCCATGTCATTACTTTTTTTTATTTAATACCCTTTCTTGCCAGCCACGCTGTGGAGTACTTTGACACGTGTGATGGAGCATTGTCCTGCATGAAAATCATGTTTTTCTTGAAGGATGGTGACTTTTTCCTGTACAACTGCTTGAAGAAGGTCTCTTCCATAATCTGGCAGTAGGACTGGGAGTTGAGCTTGACTCCATCCTCAATCCGAAAAGGCCCCACAAGCTCATCTTTGATGATACCAGCCCAAACCAGTACTCCACCACCACCTTGCTGGCGTCTGAGTTGGACTGGAGCTCCCTGCCCTTTACCAATCTAGCCACGGGCTCTTCCATCTGGCCCATCAAGACTCACTCTCATTTCAGCAGTCCATAAAACCTTAGAAAAATCTTTCTTGAGATATTTATTGGCACAGTCTTGACGTTGCAGCTTGTGTGTCTTGTTCAGTGGTCATCGTCTTTCAGCCTTTCTTACCTTGGCCATGTCTCTGGGTATTGCACACCTTGTGCTTTTGGGCACCCCAGTGATGTTGCAGCTCTGAAATATGGCCAATCTTGTGGCAAGTGGCATCTTGGCAGCTGCACGCTTAACTTTTCTCAGTTCATGGGCAGTTATTTTGCACCTTTGTTTTTCCACACGCTTCTTTTGTTTGATGATCACGCTTCAGAAGCTTTGCAACTTTAAGAGTGCTGCATCCCTCTGCTAGATATCTCTCTATTTTGGACTTTTCAGAGTCTGTCAAATCCTTCTTTTGGCCCATTTTGCCAAAGAAAAGGAAATTGACTAATAATTATGCACACCTGATATAGAGTGTTGATGTCATTAGACCACACACCTTCTCATTACAGAGATGTACATTACCTAATATGCCTAATCTGTAGTAGGCTTTCGAGCCTATACAGCTTGGAGTAAGACAACATGCATAAAGAGGATGATGTGGTCCAAATACTCATTTGCCTAATAATTCTGCACTCCCGGGATGTGTTAGACACATAACAAGTGTATACACATGATAATGATTGATTAATAAGCAAAAAAAAATATTTATTTATTTGGTAACGTTATTTGAAATCCAAATGTTTTTTTATTATATCCTAAAAGCATCAAGAGATATGAGGAGGCAGAGCAGACTCATCGAAAACACCCACCAGAGGATCCTGAAAAACCTGCGGAAGATGAGCTACCTCACCCAACAAAATGCTCTGCTAGAGCAGCAGCTATCGTGTCAGATTGCGGAACTGCACCGCATTCAGAAACGCATTGATAGCTATATTTAAATTTATTTTTGTATTAAAAAACTTATTTTTTGGAAATGTTTCATTTCTTTTTGAGATAGAGTTGTAGGTTTTTCAACACATCTAACTTCACATCAAACAAATCAACATCAACACATTTAACTTCATAATAAGCAAAAACATTTTATACTATTATTTTATTTAACATTAACCTAGGACAAACTAAAGCACACGACACAGACACGACGAACACAAAATAAACTGTTGAAAAATGAACATAACAAAAGCAACAATATATATATATATACAAAGAGAGAGAGAGGGAGAGCAAGAAAGAGAGAGAATGCAGATGAGCTCTTGCAGACAGCCCAATGGTTGCAGTATAAATGCCGCAAAACCGGGTTTAACATACGGTTCATTGTTATAGTTACACTTGCTGTTTAGATCCGGTCTGGTAGTCCGGTCTGGTAGCTTGTAGCGGAGGCTGTTGGTGGATCCGCTGTGCCAGAGAGGTCATGAAGCTTTACTCAGCATGGAGGCAGCAGCAGGAGTATTAAAATATAATATAACTAGACAATGCATTTCCTGAGGAAAATGCGAGTGGGAATGCTGAATAGCTTAATTGGTGAGCCCCTTGCCAAAGACATTCACCATAACCACTACACTATCTTTAGGACACACAGCTTCTTTCTCTATCTGCAAAGTATAGAGTATGCTGACTTCCTGGTCGCCCCTCCCCCCTCAATAGGTTTCCCCTCCCCCCCAGGTCAGTGAGGAGGAATATTGCACTGAGGTCAGGAAAGTTATTTATGGAAAGAAATAACATTACAAACGCTTTTAATTCACAGATCTAATACATGATTTAAGCCTCCAAACAAAGCTTAATAAATCCTCAAACGTACATGCAATTGATACAACGACTACACCGTTTGAAATACACGGCCCTTGTAAACGCATCGATATGAAATTTATGTAGATAAACTTAAAAATGTGGCCATGTCTGCGATTTAGAAAAGAGCGTCTTTGTGAGTTCTGCAGCAACATTTTTTAGATAATTTCACATGAGAGTCTATGAGACATAATTTCTGGCTGTTGCTCCAATAACTAAAACTAAAATACGTATCGCAGAATTGGTCACATTGCCATAAACCAGACAAGCATAGCTACGTTTTGATATAAAAATTGTGTATGAAAAGTAGATCTTGTGGGCGTGAGACCAATTTGTTTCCCCTTTTTGTAAAGATATTTTTAATTACAAAGATCTCCAATGTTAAGGTCACATGACAGACTCTAAATCCCCTCCATAGGATTACATTATAACCTATTGCATTTTTGTGAAAAATTCGCAAAACGTAAATTGCGTTTTCACCAAAAAATTGTAAACGATAACGATCTGAAAAGTCATAGCCGGATAGCTAAATATTTGGTGACCGCTTTAAAGTTTTTTCAGTGTCTGTAAGTGAAAGTATGAAGTAGCTGAAACTTTTGGCATGGCATGTGAATTCAAAGGGGAAAAGGATGTTCTCATTGACTTCAATGTTAAAAAAAAGGGTCTAAAAGCTTAAAATTTATAAAAGTGTAAAAAGTAGAAAAAAACTTGAAGAAGTCCCATCATTAGCTGAACGAGACGAACATTTTTACAGTTGAATGGTCTCAATAGCTGAAAGTATGCCGAAGTTACGCAGAACCAAAAAACGTAAGGAATAATAAGATTACTAAATTTACGGATATCAATACTGGAAATGTTTATTAAAGCATTCACACTAATTAAGATTAATACATTTACGGGTATCCATACTAGGAATGCTTATTAAAGCATTCCCACTAAGTATCACACAGGCATGATTTACAAGCAGTAGTGGTAATAGTAATACATAGCATAAAAACACTTGGGGAATACTTTACAGCATCAGTAGTGGTCATAGTAGTCAATAGTGTACCAAAAAATTGGGACACAGGTGTCTTGACTGAGCTGTAATAGTAGTAGTAGACATTGACAATACAGTGTCAAATCACTCGGGCAAGAGGTGCCATGATGAACAGCAGTCTTAATAAGAGTATATAGGGTGTGAAATAACTGCTGACATAGGTGTCTTGACTGGGCAGCAGAAGCAGCAGTAGTAGTATTAACAGTAGTAGTTGATACAGAGTCATATCACATGGGCAGGAGGTGCCATGATGAACAGCAGTAGGAATAGGAGTATATAGAGTGTCAAATAACTGCTGACATAGGTGTCTAGACTGGGCAGCAACAGCAGCAGAAGCAGCAGTAGTAGTATTAACAGTAGTAGTTGATACAGAGTCATATCACATGGGCAGGAGGTGCCATGATGTACAGCAGTCTTAATAAGAGTATATAGGGTGTGAAATAACTGCTGACATAGGTGTCTTGACTGGGCAGCAGCAGCAGCAGAAGCAGCAGTAGTAGTATTAACAGTAGTACTTGATACAGAGTCATATCACATGGGCAGGAGGTGCCATGATGAACAGCAGTAGGAATAGGAGTATATAGAGTGTCAAATAACTGCTGACATAGGTGTCTTGACTGGGCAGCAGCAGCAGCAGAAGCAGCAGTAGTAGTATTAACAGTAGTAGTTGACACAGAGTCATATCACTTGGGCAGGAGGTGCCATGATGTACAGCAGTCTTAATAAGAGTATATAGGGTGTGAAATAACTGCTGACATAGGTGTCTTGACTGGGCAGCAGCAGCAGAAGCAGCAGTAGTAGTATTAACAGTAGTAGTTGATACAGAGTCATATCACATGGGCAGGAGTTGCCATGATGTACAGCAGTCTTAATAAGAGTATATAGAGTGTGAAATAACTGCTGACATAGGTGTATTGACTGGGCGGCAGCAGCAGCAGCAGAAGCAGCAGTAGTAGTATTAACAGTAGTAGTTGATACAGAGTCATATCACATGGGCAGGAGGTGCCATGATGAACAGCAGTAGGAATAAGAGTATATAGAGTGTGAAACAACTGCTGACATAGGTGTATTGACTGGGCGGCAGCAGCAGCAGAAGCAGCAGTAGTAGTATTAACAGTAGTAGTTGATACAGAGTCATATCACATGGGCAGGAGGTGCCATGATGAACAGCAGTAGGAATAAGAGTATATAGAGTGTGAAACAACTGCTGACATAGGTGTATTGACTGGGCGGCAGCAGCAGCAGAAGCAGCAGTAGTAGTATTAACAGTAGTAGTTGACACAGAGTCATATCACTTGGTCAGGAGGTGCCATGATGTACAGCAGTCTTAATAAGAGTATATAGGGTGTGAAATAACTGCTGACATAGGTGTCTTGACTGGGCAGCAGCAGCAGAAGCAGCAGTAGTAGTATTAACAGTAGTAGTTGATACAGAGTCATATCACATGGGCAGGAGTTGCCATGATGTACAGCAGTCTTAATAAGAGTATATAGAGTGTGAAATAACTGCTGACATAGGTGTATTGACTGGGCGGCAGCAGCAGCAGAAGCAGCAGTAGTAGTATTAACAGTAGTAGTTGATACAGAGTCATATCACATGGGCAGGAGGTGCCATGATGAACAGCAGTAGGAATAAGAGTATATAGAGTGTTAAACAACTGCTGACATAGGTGTATTGACTGGGCGGCAGCAGCAGCAGCAGAAGCAGCAGTAGTAGTATTAACAGTAGTAGTTGATACAGAGTCATATCACATGGGCAGGAGGTGCCATGATGAACAGCAGTAGGAATAATAGTATATAGAGTGTGAAACAACTGCTGACATAGGTGTATTGACTGGGCGGCAGCAGCAGCAGAAGCAGCAGTAGTAGTATTAACAGTAGTAGTTGATACAGAGTCATATCACATGGGCAGGAGGTGCCATGATGAACAGCAGTAGGAATAAGAGTATATAGAGTGTGAAACAACTGCTGACATAGGTGTATTGACTGGGCGGCAGCAGCAGCAGAAGCAGCAGTAGTAGTATTAACAGTAGTAGTTGATACAGAGTCATATCACATGGGCAGGAGGTGCCATGATGAACAGCAGTAGGAATAGGAGTATATAGAGTGTCAAATAACTGCTGACATAGGTGTATTGACTGGGCGGCAGCAGCAGCAGCAGAAGCAGCAGTAGTAGTATTAACAGTAGTAGTTGATACAGAGTCATATCACATGGGCAGGAGGTGCCATGATGAACAGCAGTAGGAATAGGAGTATATAGAGTGTCAAATAACTGCTGACATAGGTGTATTGACTGGGCGGCAGCAGCAGCAGCAGAAGCAGCAGTAGTAGTATTAACAGTAGTAGTTGATACAGAGTCATATCACATGGGCAGGAGGTGCCATGATGAACAGCAGTATTAATAAGAGTATATAGGGTGTGAAATAACTGCTGACATAATTGTCTTGACTGATCCAGAGGAGTCATGGGAGAAAAGCATGTGGTCAGATGAGACTATAATATAACTTTTTGATCATAATTTCACTAACCGTGTTCGGAGGAAGAATAATGATGAGTACCATGCCAAGAACGCCATCCCTAATGTGAAGCATGGGGGTGGTAGCATCATGCTTTGGTGGTGTTTTTCTGCACATGGGACAGGGTGACTGCACTGTATTAAGGAGAGGATGACCGTGGCCATGTATTGCAAGATTTTGGGCAACAACCTCCTTCCCTGAGTTAGAGCTTTGAAGATGGGTCGAGGCTGGGTCTTCCAATATGACAATGACCCAAAGCACACAGCCAGGATAACCAAGGATTGGCTCTGTAAGGAGCATATCAAGGTTCTGGCGTGGCCTAGCCAGTCTCCAGACCTAAACCCAATAGAGAATCTTTGGAGGGAGCTCAAACTCCGTGTTTCTCAGCGAGAGCCCAGAAACATGACTGATGTAGAGAAGATCTGTGTGGAGGAGTGGGCCAAAATCCCTCCTCCAGTGTGTGCAAAGCTGGTGTAAAACTACAAGAAAGGTTTGACCGCTGTAATTGCAAAGAAAGCCTACTGTACCAAATATTAACATTGATTTTCTCTGATGTTAAAATAGTTATATTCAGCACTGTAAATACATCAGGTCCGGGGCTTCATCAGGGAATGCATGGCAAGGGACCCTTCAGCGCCCTGAACCGACGACGGGTGCCAGAAAGTCACCGCCGATCCAGGACTCATTCATCTTTATGAATGTGAGTCTGTCCACGGAGTCTGTGGACAGACGGGTCCTCTTGTCCGTGACCACCCCACCTGCCGCGCTGAATGTCCGCTCAGATAGTACGCTGGAGGGGGGGCAAGACAATAACTCCAGCGCATACTGAGCGAGCTCGCGGCAGGTGTCCAATCTGGCAACCCAGTACTCCATGGGGTCGTCGGTGCTCATACTGTCAGAAGCACCGACGGACGCCATGTAGTCTGCCACCATGTGGGCCAGCCGCTGGTGGTGACTGCTGCTGCTGCTGCTGGTGCTGGTACTGGGTCGCTCGGTTTGGAAGAACATCCTCATCTCTTCCATTAGGTCCCCTGCTCGGCTGCTGCTGGGTGCAGCCACCTGCTGGGTGAGATGAGGGGGGACAACTGGAGGCCGGGGAGTTGCCTGCTCCAACCGTCTGACAATGCCTGCCTGCAGTTCCTCCATCCGGTGCTGCCTCCGGCTGGCTGGGATGAACTGCTCCAGTTTCCCCTTGCACCTGGGATCCAAAAGGGTGGCCATCCAGAAATCATCCCTCGTCTTGATGGTCTTAACCCGGGGGTCCCTCCTGAGGCATCTCAGCATGTGGGCAGCCATGGGGAAGAGCACAGCCCGCTGTGACTCCTCAATGCTGGCCAGGTGAATGAGGTGCGACTCTTTATCCCTGAGGCGCTGCTGGTCAAACTCAGACATGCCCAACCCCCGGACTATCGGTGCCCCCAACACCGGCTCTCCCTCCTGACCAGGCCCTGACTCCGGGACGACACCAGCAACCACCTCCTCCTCCTCTTCATCATCATCCTCCTCCTCCTCCTCCTCGTCCTGGCCCTGGTCTCGGTGGAGCATTGCTGACTCCTCCTGCTCCACCAAGGCACTCTCCCCAGCCTCGAGCAGGCGATCTAGTGTCCTCTCCAGCATGAACACTATTGGCAGCACGCTATTGAGGCCGATTTGCTCACTGCTGACCATCTTGGTCGCCTGCTCGAAGGAGGACAACACTTGGCAGACCTGGTTTATCTGCCCCTACTCCGCACAGGCGATGAAAGGGAGTTGTGGTGAAGTCCTCTCAGTGCCTAGTTCCATCAGGTACTCCCTCACCGCCCTTCGCTGCTCCCACAACCTCTTCAGCATGTGGAGGGTGGAGTTCCACCGCGTCACACTGTCCACAATCAGCCTGTGAAGGGGCAGATTGTACTCCCGCTGCAACTTGGACAGGGACGCGGTAGCGGTTGGGGAGCGCCTGAAGTGGCTGGCAATCCTACGCGCCTTTGCCACAATGTCACTCAACCCTGGATAAGTGCGCAGGAACTTCTGCACCACCAGGTTGAGGACATGTGCCAGACAGGGCACGTGGGTCAGACTGCCAGCACTAAGGGCGGCGAGTAGGTTGCTGCCGTTATCGCAGACAACCATACCTGCCTGGAGCCTTCGGGGTGTCAGCCACTTCTGGACCTGAGCCTGAAGTGCTTTCAGCACTTCTTCTCCAGTGTGTCTCCGGTCCCCTAAACTAACAAGCTGGAGCACGGCCTGACAGCGCACGTGCCCCACACTTGAGTAGCTACGGGGGCGCTTGCTGGGAGGCTCAGCAGCTGCGGAGACAGTGGCTTGAGGGAGACCAGCAGTTCTCCCCTGGACACCCCGGGGCGGCACCACAAGATCGGTTGCCGCCGATCCCTCACCGACGCCTCGGAGGGAAACCCAATGGGCCGTGAAGCTGATGTAGCGTCCCTGCCCATGCCTGCTGGTCCAGCCATCCATTGTCAGATGAACCCTGTCGCTGACAGCGTGATCCAGCGACAGGGTTACATTCTGCACAATGTGCTGGTGTAGGGCAGGGACACCAGTCCTGGCAAAGAAATGGCGGCTGGGGACACGCCATTGGGGTTGGGCCTGCTCCAACATCTGCCTGAAGGGGTTGCTGTCAACTATGTTGAAGGGCAGCAGATGTTGGGCAATAACCCTTGCCAGGAGCCCATTGAGGGAACGCACACGTCGGTCTCCAGGGGGGAAGGGAGTGGTGCGGTCAAAGGCGTCTGAAATCGACGCCTGGCGCCGGACGGCAGTGCGGGACACAGACGTGGAGGGTGCTGTGGAAGTAGAGGTCTGGCTGCCGGTACCAGTACCTCTACTAGAGGGAGCGGGGGGGCATGACCTGCTGGAAATAGTTGAAGATGTGGCAGGGGCTGCTGTACCCTGCTCACTTGTGGTGGTGGCGCTGCTACCACCACCACGCTTCATCTCGTCATACACCGCCCAGTGGTTTATCCTCAGGTGCTGGTTCAGGGCTGTGGTACCCACCCGAGCCAAACACTTCCCTCTCTTCACCCTCACTTTACAAATCCGGCAGATGGCCACGGTAGGGTTGTCTGCCACCAGGGTAAAGTAATTCCAGACAGGTGACTTCAGCACCGCCCTCCTGTCAGATGGGGTGACGCTTACTTGCACCTGCTGGGACTCGGTGCGCACAGGTGGAGCTGCCTGCTGCTGCTGCTGCTGCTGCTCCTCCTCCTGACACCTCCTGCTGCCATCACCAGTGGAGACCCTGACGATGGTCTCCCTGGTGGTGACCTGGCGCACCGTTTCACCAGGGTGCCTACCTTCCCCGTCGTCACTGACGTAGTGAGCCGACGCGTCAGATGGCAACCATGATGGGTCACCCTCTTCGCCCCCAGAGATGTCAGACCAAGGGCTGAAATGTGTTGGTCTGAGGGAACCACCTGACATGGAGCCTCTAGCCTGGCTCCGCTGTCCCCTCACCCACGCCTGGGTCTGACTAGGTGCTGCTGTTTCCTGCACCAAAACAGCAGCACCAGTTTGAAGGGATGTCTCTGGGATACTGCCAGCAGGTATCCCATCCTCATCATCCATCCCTTCAAAAAGGTCCTGACCATCAGGACAGAGCTGGAGGTCTGCCTGATGCATGGCCTCCCCCAAGAGAACCCTCTCACTGTCGCTGTCGAACAGTAAGATGCTGGACTCTTGGGGGCTGGGGGGGGGGTATTACAGGCACCGGTGTAATGGTGGTACTACTGTGAGTCGGGACCGACGACTCAGTGGCACTGCTGTGCCCCATGTAGTCCACCACTACTTGAGCCTGAGATGGCAATATCGGGCGGCTGCCCGATGGGAAGAACTCCCGGATCAGGCGTACTCCCCTTGCACCCGATCCTCTACCACTAGTAGGGGCACGAGAGGTACCCCGTGCTGGCAGCGATCCAGCACTGGGAGTAACTCCCCTACCCCTGCTGCCACGGCCACGGATGCCGCTCATTATTGCTGATATGTGTGTGGGGGGGGTAAACTTTATTGGGGGGGGAAAATGTGAACAAAATGTGTTTTTGTGTATTTTTTACAAGACAGGCACGCAGACAAAGACGTACACAGACAGCTACTAAACTATAAGAAAAGTAGTACACCAGACAAGGACTACAAAATTAAAGGAAAAAAAAAGCACTAAACAAACACTAACTTTTTTTTTTTTTTAAACACAAAACACAGACACTAAACACACACTAAGCTAAGCTAGATGAAATAAATGTACACTAACAGTGTGTACACTTACTACACAAAATTTAACTAAACTGAACACAAAACTTAGCTTTTAGAAAAGCTCTTTAGGAAAAACTAACCAAAAAGGGGAACTGAGATGCCTAGCAAATATCACTGAACAGCGAACCTGCAAGATCTAACAGTAACACAAGATGAACAAAACTTAGCTTTTAGAAAAGCTCTTTTATAAAGCTCAGCAAAATGTGTTCTGAAATCTCTAGCAAATATCACTGAACAGCGAGGATTGCAGGATCAAACAGTAACACAAATGAACAAAACAGCACAAAACAGCACAAAACGTAGCTTTGAAAAAAGCTCTTGGGTCTATTGCTTTGAAAAAAGCAGTTGATATACTGGAAAAGATCCACTGGAATCACTAAATAGCAATGCTGGTGATGATCTAAATCAATCAGGAACAAAGACACAGGAACACAGAAACAGCCTCCACACTCTATAGCCAGCTTCTGAATCTGCAATGAAATGGTGCTGGGAGTGAGCTTATATAATGTCCATGCAGGCAGGTTCCTATTGGTTGCTAACCTCTGACGAGTGTGGAAGGAGAACTCTGATTGGCTCTGATGCAAAAGGGCGGAGCAAATAATCGCGCAATATTCCTATTGCCGAATATTCGCATTGCGAATATTCGGCAATATAAAATGATCGCTTCAGCTACTCGGCCCAAGGTCTCTAATCATACCAGCAATGCTTTTAGACGTCTATGGAGATCACTAGGATGTGATCTGTTTTAAAAATGAAACTGTAAAAATCGCTCTGATGCGGAAGATCGGGGCGAGGAAAATAATCGTGCGATATTGCGTTTGCCGAATAATCGCATTGCGATCTTTCTGGAAAATTCAATGAACGCTTCAGCTACTCGGCCCAGGGTCTCTAATGATACCAGCAATGCTTTTAGACGTCGATGGAGATATCTAGGATGTGATCTGTTTTAAAAAAAAAATTGTAAAAAAATCGAATATTCGGAATTGCGAATATTCACCGCGAATTTCGAAATATAGCGCGATTTCTCGAATATGCTATATTCGAGTCGAATATTCGCAATGCGAATATTCGTGAGCAACACTACTGGTGACCCCACAATAGGGATAAAACTTTTTTTTGCGGTTTATAGAATGATTACCAGGTGTAAATGAAGTAAAAAAGCCTAAAAATGAAAATGAATACAGCCACCACATCTAAAGACTGGTAAACTGCAATATAGCATGTTTTTGTTCTTTGGGTTAGATACACTTTATCCACTTCCAGACCGCCGCAAGCCGATATACACTGCCTGTTTGAAGAGGGATATCTTTGTTATGGCAGCAGCTAGCTACCATAACCCCGGTATCCTCTTCTTTAGCAGGCGGTCCGCTTTCCGATTAATAGTGGTCTCTGCGGCAGATTCACTGCAAGATCATTTTTATCAGCGGCATGGGAGGGGCTCCTGCCGCTCTCCCGTGCCCTCCGCCGCTTACCGGAGCCGTCAGCAGCGGTGGAGGTGATCGGGTCCTCTTCTGTGTGTATGGAAACGAGTGAGGGAAGAGTGCAGGGTGGAAGCAGCGTCAAAACATCACTTCCGCTCATAGTTCTTAAAGGGACATTATTTTATTTTATTTATTGTATGTCTCCATACCATTGGAGGGCAGAAGCAACGTCAAAATATAACTTCCACCCATAGCTCTTAAAGGGACATTATTTTATTTTATTTATTTTTAAACAACATATATTTTTTTATTATTATTGCATTTTAGTGTAAATATGAGATCTGAGGTCTTTTTGACCCCAGATCTCATATTTAAGAGGTCCTGTCATGCTTTTTTTTTACTATTACAAGGGATGTTTACATTCCTTGTAATAGGATTAAAAGTGACACAATTTTTTTTTAAAAAAAGTGTAAAAATAAAAATTATAAGGTAAAATAAATAAGAAAAAAAAAATGTTTTTAAACACACCCGTCCCGCTGTGCAGAAGCAAAACGCATACGTGAGTAGCGCCCCCATATGAAAACAGCATTCAAACCACACATGTGAGATATTGCCTCAATTGGTAGAGCGAGAGCAATAATTCTAGTCCTAGACCTTCTCTGCAACTCTAAACATGCAACCAATGGAGATTTTTAAGAGTAAAAGTTTGTCGCCATTCCACGAGCGGGCGCAATTTTGAAGCATGACATGTTGGGTATCAATTTACTCGGCGTTACATTATCTTTCACAACATAAACAAAATTGGGCTAACTTTACTGTTATCTTATTTTTTTATTCAAAAAAGTGTATTTTTTCCCAAAAAAGTGTGCTTTTAAGACCGCTGCGCAAATACGGTGTGACATAAAGTATTGCAACGACCGCTATTTTATTCTCTAGGGTGTTAGAAAAAAAATGTATAATGTTTGGGGGTTCTAAGTAATTTTCTATCAAAGAAAAACAGTTTTTAACTTGTAAACAACAAATCTCAGAAAGAGGCTCGGTCCTTAAGTGGTTAAGATTTTAGGCTGGTTTTGTATGTGATGCTACCATTATAGATATACTCTCGAATGTGCATGTTAGTCTATTGGTATACATCATTGTAGAGAAAAGAAAATGAGAACACATTTAGAGTTGTTCCCTTTGGCAGCCAATTGAAATTCCTTTTGCAGAATTCCTAAAAGGAAGTGTGGCTGGTTATTTATAGAAACAACTCAAGTTTTGCTTTTTTCCCCCTTTTTCTAGCTTCAAGGGGTCATGTGTAGTACCAAGTGTACGCCCAATGAGTGTACTGTTATGCTTTTTCCCCAGATAGTCTATGAGCTTTGGATGAGAAAATTAGGCATGAAACATTTCCAATGTAATTCCCCTAATACTATGCATGTGGGAATTTCTAAGTTTAATTTTTAGACATAGTTTATATACATATTATGAAGCATCAGATTATTATTAGACTGTCTCTCCCCCCCACCTTCTTATTTTTGTAACTTTGAACATAAACATGAATAAACTATATGGCTATGAATTATGCCTAGCTCCCAGCTGTCCCTGATTTTGAGGGACTGTCCCTGATTTGGAGCAATGTCCCTCTGTCCCTCTTTCCTCCTCATTTGTCCCTCATTTTGGTTTGATCTATATAGTTAATAAAAAAAGAATAGAAAAAATATTGCGCCAATCCTACAATAAAAAGTGAACAAGCTGCCAAACACAACAAACAGACTGGTATTTGTAAAGGTGAACATAGATGATCCAATTATCGTATGATATAAGTTGGACAAACGTGTAAAATGACCAACACACCCAGGAGTGCCTCCACCGTCAGAATGGGAGGTAAAGATGGGTACTCTTACCGAACCATGTGGATCCTACTCACCATACGGTGGTAGATCTTACGAGCATCAAAGACTGGATCGATCACCGGGACTCCTCATACGCATTTTCGATTCTTCCTTGGTATATCGTGTGGTATGGTATACTATACACACTATCTAATGTGCATAACGTGCGACTCTTTTCCTCCAAAGCCGGGAAAAAAAGTGAACAATCCTTGCTCCACTCACCAAACCGTGATATATAATGAAGACAAAAAAAGGGGATGGCTCCTCATAGCGTAAAACTTTAAAAAAAATGTATTCTAATATAAAACTTCTTTATCTCTACAGCCACATACAAGTCAATGCAAAGATGATCAAAATACACACACACACAAAAAATATTCAAAGGAAAAAATATACTTGCTAAAAAATGTCAGAAAAATTAGATCTGTAATTTTGTAAAAGTGCAGTTTTTGGGGTGGCTGGAGCCGACGTATTACCCTACGCGTTTCATCTAATACAGACTTCAACTGGGGTGATCATCTATGTTCCTCCATTAATCTATTGATGAAGTCGTGATGCGACTCCTTTTAGCAATATTTTGAAACTGTGGACTTATTATTTAGAGCAGTTTTGCGCTGTCTATATTTATTTCTTGGATTGGAGATTTTTTACATTTTTTTTTTGTTATCACTAATGTTTCACACACACTGGTGAATATTAATGAAATTGTTAACTATTCGTTATGTGACCTCAAAATAGAGCATCCAATTTCCTCCGCAGGGTATTGTGAATATATAATGCAACTGTGCGCTGTTCATTTTCATCTCCTGGATTAAGGTTTTGTTTACATTGTTTATCACCACGGAAGTTTAGATGCACTGGTAAAAATCAGTGCTACTGTTCACAATTTACATTTATATTTATGTTGCACTTCAATGTCACATATGTCCTCTGAAGGGTCACTCCTTACGAGGTTTTGAATGCTGTCACACAAGTGGTTATTATATATCTCTAAGGCCCCGTACACACGAGAGGATCTCAGCGGATCGGTTTCAGCGGATAGATCCCCTGGTGTGTACGTTCCAGCGGATATTTATCCGCGGAGATTTCCGAATTCCAGCAGATAAAAATTTGTAGACATGTCTACAAATCTATCCGCTGGAATCGGCTCCAGCGGATCGATCCGGTGGTCTGTACAGACTCACCGGATCGATCCATCCGAACCCGTCCCTCGCATGTGTCGTAATGATTCGACACATGCGTGGAATTGCTTATATGACAGCGGCGCGCACGTCGCCGCGTCATCATCGCGGCGACGGCGCGACACGTCACCGCGGTGTAAATTTGGCGCGGATTTCGATCCGATGGTGAGTACACTCCATCGGATCAAAATCCTCAGAGGATTTATCCGCGGATACGGTCCGGCGGACCGTATCCGCGGATCAATCCTCTCGTGTGTACCCGGCATCAGTGACAGTAATAGCATCACACTTTATTTACTTTTTTGATCTATATAGTTGTATATAAAATGCACTTTTTATCTTTCAAAAAGTGTTTCCCAGTGCTAAACCTTTCATTCAAATTCTAAATTGATGCATGTATAAATTTTAAAAGCCAATATAAAGGAATAGTAGTGGTAAAAAAAAAAAAGCTCCACTTCCCTACCGTAGGACGTCATATGACATCCTGAACTTTAGGGGGGGAAATCTGAATGATGCCTGCAGCTACTGGCATCATTCAGATATCCTTCTCTTCTGCCAGCGATTCTGCGCACCATAAGAATGATCAAAGCGGCAGTTCCACCGCTTGATCGTTCTTATAGGCAGCGGGAAGGGACGCCCGCTCTCCCATGCCATCGGGGACCCGGAGAATGAATCGGCCAGCGTCGGATGAGGACCATAGAGATTTCTCTATGACCGTTGGAGGCCCAGGCCTGACGTTATGACATCACGCCCGGGTACCCGGAAATAAACAACGCTGCAATTGCGCCTGTCAGCATGAGATCTGTGAATTTTGTTTCCCGATCTCATGATTTTCAGCCTGGAGGAGAGATGCGGGGTCTTATTGACCCTGCATCTCTCCATAAAAAAGGACCTGTCACTAACAATTCCTATTATAAGAAATGTTTACATTCCAATCTAAAAAATGGCAATTTTCTCGTCGGGAAAACTGGTCGTGTGTACGAGGCATTAGTCTTTTGACTAAAATGGCATTTTAGTTTTAGTCCCATTTTAGTTTTAGTCCAACTTTATTCATCTCAATTGTTTTAGTTTTTAGTCCTATTTTAGTCGACTAAAATAGTATTCATTTAGTCGACTAAAATGTTTTAGTCGTTTTTAGTCAACTAAATTAACACTGTTCTGCACTGATAATAGCTTGGCAATACCAAGAAACAGGTATGACAAAGGCATTTGGCCATGTCAGACTGAATTTCTGGTGTGTAACTTGCTATATTTATAGTTCTAGCTGGCATCACCTTCTGCCCTGAGGCTCCTGACACTGAAATACTTTGTAGTGGCAAAGAGAACCAAGAGAAAAGCAGGCACAGGGGGGGGGGGGGGGGGCTAGGAAAGTGCACCCACTGTCTGTTCATGGCAATCAAAACATACAGTATATACAGTAATTCTCAATTTAGATTACAAGAAGACACTTTTTAAAACTGAATGGAAGAAAAAGCTTGACTCAAGAATGGCTCCCAACTGTCCCTGATTTTGAGGGACTGTCCCTGATTTGGAACAATGTCCCTCCTCCTCATTTGTCCCTCATGTTGGTCTGATCTATATATTTGTATATAAAATGCACTTTTTAGCTATCAAAAAGTGTTTTCCAGCGCTAAACCTTTCATCCAATTTCTAAATTGCTGCATTTGTAAATCCCAAAAGCCAATATAAAGAAATAGTAGTCGTAAAAAAAGCACTTGTGGGTTTAACCAATCTTATTTTTTGTACAATTTTCCTTTAAGGGGGCATGGCAAAGGGTGTATCCTATGCCTGCATACTTTTGCTGATAGGTGTGTAGCGCTACCCCCTCAGGAGCCGCTGGTTAGATTGGGACGGCATAATTATGTTACCTCTGTGATGTGTCTAGGGATGATGATGATGATGAGATGCAATAACGAAATGTCCAAACAGCAGGGTGTCGTTTTCTGTGCTTTTATTTCTTGCCCAACATGGCAAACGGTTAACTCAAGGTAGATAGAAATAGGTTGGTGAAAGGAGAATTTGCAGATTCAGGCCTATGGATAACGAAAACAGTCCTGCCTCCAATGGGACTTTAACTCACGTCGCCACTCCAGCCGGAGTGGGTAAAGTGTACCTGGACAGGCCTCTCTCACCGACCTGGCAGCCAGAGTATCACTTAGAACTTCTGGGAAGGAACAAGTCTCTGCCACCGACTTGGCTCTAGGAGAGTTAGAATTCGTAGTGGGACCTTTGCCACAGGCCCTTTACTCAGAAACATAAATAGTAGAGCGAATCCTCCCAGTAAATATAATTTGCCTGAATCTCCCTCAGGTAGACTTCTTAGTTTGGGGTCACCGACCGACAAGTTGCAGCATACAACTTCTAAGTGTCCAGCCACCCAGATCCCCGATGGATCGTCTAAGCCCTGTTGGATCCCCTGCCTCCGGCGGACCGTTTTCAGCGGATTATCCGCCCGTGTGTACGGGGCCTCACAGAATTTAGCAACCATTATTTAAATTAAGATTAGTACACTACTCTTGTCCTGTCATATTTAATGTTCATGCTGCAGTTATTTACATAGGAAAGGCAAATGCTTAGAAGTTCCCCATATATGCAGTCCTGCTTATAAGTTTACATACCCTGGCAGTATTTATTATTTCTTGGCCATTTTTCAGAGAATATGAATGATAACACAAACTTTTCTCTCACTAATGGTTCGTGTTTGGCTGAAGCCATTTATTATCAATCAACTGTGTTTACTGTTTTTAAATCATAATCACAACAGAAACTACCCAAATGACCCTGATCAAAAGTTTACATACCCCAGTTCTTAATACCGTGTATTGCCCCCTTTAACCACTTGCCGACCGCCCACCGCCGTTATACGTCGACAAGTTGGCTCGGCTGGGCGAGAGCACGTAGTATGACGTCCTCTCTCCCAGCCGCCACTAGGGGCGCGTGCGTGCCGCCGGAGGCGCGCGCGCCCCCCGCTCGCCCCCGACTCCTGTGCGTGTGCCCGGCGGGACGCGATCGCCGCCGGGCACACGCAATCGCTCGGTACAGAGCGGGGACCGGGAGCTGTGTGTGTAAACACACAGCTCCCGGTCCTGTCAGCAGGGGAAATGCTGATCTTCGGTTCATACAATGTATGAACCGAGGATCAGTGTTTCCCCTAGTGAGGTTACCACCCCCCCCACAGTAAGAACACACCCAGGCATACTTAACCCCTTCTCCGCCCCCTAGTGTTAACCCCTTCACTGCCAGTGGCATTTTTATAGTAATCCAATGCATTTTTATAGCACTGATCGCTATAAAAATGCCAATGGTCCCAAAAATGTGTCAAAAGTGTCCGAAGTGTCCGCCATAATGTCGCAGTACCGAAAAAAAAAACGCTGATCGCCGCCATTACTAGTAAAAAAAATATAATAAAAATGACATAAAAATACCCCCTATTTTGTAAACGCTATAACTTTTGCGCAAACCAATCAATAAACGCTTATTGCGATTTTTTTTTACGAAAAATATGTAGAAGAAAACGTATCGGCCTAAACTGAGGAAAAAAAATGTTTTTTTTATATATTTTTGGGGGATATTTATTATAGCAAAATGTAAAAAATATTCATTTTTTTCAAAATTGTCGCTCTATTTTTGTTTATAGCGCAAAAACTAAAAACCGCAGAGGTGATCAAATACCACCAAAAGAAAGCTCTATTTGTGGGAAAAAAAGGACGCCAATTTTGTTTGGGAGCCACGTCGCACGACCGCGCAATTGTCTGTTAAAGCGACGCAGTCCCGAATCGCAAAAAGTACTCTGGTCTTTGGGCAGCAATATGGTCCGGGGGGTAAGTGGTTAACATCAATGACAGCTTAAACTCTTTTGTTGTATTTGTGGATGAGGCTCTTTAACTTCTCAGATGGTAAAGCTGCCCATTCCTCTTGGCAAAAAGCCTCCAGTTCCTGTAAATTCTTGGGCTGTCTTGCATGAACAGCACATTTGCGATCTTCGCAGAATGGCTCAGTGATATTGAGGTCAGGAGACTGAGATGGCCACTCCAGAATGCACTGAGATGGCCACTCGCGGTGTCCTGGCTGATGAATACAAATGTTCCTCCAGTATTTTTTGATAACATACTGCATTCATCTTGCCATCATTTTTGACCAAATTTCATGTGCCTTTGTAGCTCACACATCCCCAAAACATCAGCGATCCACCTCCATGTTTCACAGTAGGAATGGTGTACCTTTTATCATAGGCCTTGTTGACTCCTCTCCAAATGTAGGGTTTATGGTTGTGGCCAAAAAGCTAAAAAGCTGACAGACAAACATTACTGCATATCCATGACACCACTATACTACACACTAACCTACCTGATTCATATACTGACCACTACACAATACACTACACTACCCACTACACAATCCACTGACCACTACACCGACCACTACACTATCCACTGACCACTATACTACACAATACACTGCACTATCCACTGACCACTACACTACACAATACACTACACTATCTACTGACCACTACACTACACAATACACTACACTATCCACTGACCACTACACAATACACTATCCACTACTCACTACACTACCCACTATACTACACAATACACTACACACTACACACTGACCACTACATTACACACTGGCCACTACACACTGACCACTCCACACCACACCACACTGACCACTACCCACCACAACACACTGACCACTACACACCACAACACACTGACCACTACACTACACACCATACCACACTGACCACTGCACACCACACCACACTGACCACTACACTACACACTGACATATCTCATTCCTATACTGACCCTTACACTAACCTACCTGATTCCTATACTGACCACTACACTACACTGACCTACATAATGCACACCACACCACACTGACCACTACACTACACATCACACTGACCACTACACACCACACTACACACTACACTAGCCACTGACTACTACACTACACTATACTACTATACAATACACTACACTACCCATTACACTATACTACAACACTATCTACTGACCACTACACCACCCACTACACTACCCACAGACCAATACACTACACTACACACTGGCCACTACGTTACCCACTGACCACTACAATACACTACACTACCCACTACACCAGGGATAAGCAATTAGCGGACCTCCAGCTGTTGCAGAACTACAAGTCCCATGAGGCATAGCAAGTCTCTGACAGCAACAAGCATGACACCCAAAGGCAGAGGCATGATGGGATTTGTAGTTTTGGAACAGCTGGAGGTCCGCTAATTGCTTATCCCTGCACTACACTATACTACTACTATACCTATTACACAATACACTATCCACTGACCACAACACACAACACTATACATTACACTATACACTGACTTCTGGCTGCTCCCTCTCCCTGGGCCAGCAATAAAACTTACAAGGAAGTCTTTCAACTTTTTTTTCTTCCATCTGCTCTGCCTCTGCACCGCTGCCTGTCATACTGCCTGCCCCGATGGGGACATGATCTAGGATCCGGAGAGTAGGAGGAGGAGAAGACAGCAGCTACAGCTCACAGCGAAGGCCAGTCCTGCTCACCCGCGATTGAGGACAGGCCAGTCCTGCCTGCCGCACATGACCCCTTTCGCCCAATCACAGGGCACCAGGGGCCAGCCTGAGACTGAGCATGGTGGCCTGAGCGCGGGGTCACAGGAAATTTAAATTATGAGTATGGAGACGAGGGTGACACATACTGGCGTGGGATTTCTCCCCCTCAAATGTTGCACCTAGGGCAACAGCCCCCCTTGCATCCCCCAAACTATGCCACTGCAACCACCATTTGTAAATTACTTTATGGATATTCCATTCAATGTGCTTAGCAAATCTTTTTCTTCCTCTCCAATATTTTTATCATGAATTGAACAAATAAACCTTATGAATTTTATTGATGTTATGGCCTAGGCTATTGGCACCTAAAAAATCACAGCTCTTTCCCAGAGAAATGTTTGTGTCTTGTTTGAACTACTATTGGGATACCATACCTGGGATAAAGGAAGGATTATATAAATAAGTCAATAGAGAGGTGCAGTTAGATGAGATAGCCAGTGTACATAGTAGCATTCCAGACTCTGAGGGAGTAGGGTTATAATTGGATTTGGTGTTCTAGGTCTATATTCAGAAGGACCCATATAGCTAGATTAAGGTAGCGGCGCGCATCTTTAAGGCGGCGTAGCGTATTGCATTTATGCTACGCCGCCTTAAGTCAGCGAGGCAAGTGCTGTATTCACAAAGCACTTGCCTCCTAACTTACAGCGGCGTAGCGTAAATGGGGCCGGCGTAAGCGCGCCTAATTCAAATGAGGATGGGGGGGCGTGTTTTATGCCAATGTTTGGTGACCCGACGTGATTGACGTTTTTTACGAACGGTGCATGCGCCGTCCGTGTACATATCCCAGTGTGCATTGCTCCAAAGTGCGCCGCAAGGACGTATTGGTTACGACGTGAACGTAAATTACGTCCAGCCCCATTCACGGACGACTTACGCAAACAACGTAAATTTTTCAAATTTATATGCGGGAACGACGGCCATACTTAACATTGACTAGGCCAACTAGTTGTTCGACTAACTTTATGCCGGAAAACGCCTTACGAAAACGGCGTATCTTTACTGCGACGGGCGCACGTATGTTCGTGAATTGGCATATCTAGGCATTTACATATTCTACGATGAACTCAACGGTAGCGCCACCTAGCGGCCAGCCTAAATATTGCACCCTAAGATACAACGGCGCAGGCTGTCGTATCTTAGCTAGGTTTAAGTGTATCTCAGTTTGAGCATACACCTAAACTTACGACGGCGCAGATTCAGAGTTAATAGTATATTGTCTATTTTACACTTTCTATTGGTCTCAACAGTAGAATTATATTTTGTGCCTTGGCTAATTTGGCTAGCCAAACAGTACTTTGAAAAGTCTGGAATTCCTAAACCACCATTTATTCTAGGAAGGTAGGGAGTATAAGCAGGAGTATGAGGTCTCTTTTGATTCCAAAATGTGGTTTGTAAAATTTTAAGAAGATGTGATGAGACATATAGTGGGAGGATTAAAAAAGATAGTATTTTAGGCAATATAGTTGTTTTAACTACCATCTATCCATCCAAAGCAGGGGGGTTATATTTTTCCTAAGCAGTGAGAATTGATTTCAATGTATTAAGCGCAGCTGGGTAATTTGCTGCAAATAGTTCATCATATGTGTCCTTCCAATTTTTTTTCTAACTTTGGCCATAAAAACTATGGGCCAGATCCAGAGAGAGAGAGTATGCGTACTTTCAAATTACCCGCGTCGTATCTTTAGTTTGAATCCTCAAACCAAGATACGACGGCATCTGGGTTTGATCCGACAGGCGTACGGCTTTGTACGCCTTCGGATCTTAGATGCAATACTTCGGCGTCCGCTGGGTGGAGTTTGCGTCGTTTTCCGCCTCGGGTATTTTCCGACGATCCACGAACGTACGGGCGGCCGTCGCATTCTCTTACGCCGTCTCTAGTCGGCTTTTTCCAGCGTATAGTTAAAGCTGCTATTTTGCGGGGTATAGATAGACTTGCTATGTTAAGTATGGCCGTCGTTCCCGCATCGAAATTTGATTATTTTTTTTGCGTAAGTCGTCCGTGAATAGGGATGGACGTAAGTAACGTCTAAGTTAAAAAAATTACGTCGTTGCGACGTCATTTTCGAGCAGTGCGCGGTGGGAAATTTTGTAACTGGGGGTGCGCAGTTCATTCGGCGCAGGGACGCGCTTCATTTAAATGAATCACGCCCCCTACCCGCCGATTTGAATTACGCGCCGAGAGATACACTACGCCGCCGTAACTTACGGCGCAAATTCTTTGTGGATTCAAAGAATTCAAAAGTAAGTTACAGCGGCGTAGCGTATCTCTGATACGCTGCGCCTATGTGACTACCCAGCTTTCAAAGTGCCTTTAGTGATCAGGATGGCACTTCATCATGGTCCTCCTGACAAATCATCCATTAGCAACCGATGCCCTGCAGGCTGCACAATTATGGTGGGGATTTTTCTTTTTTTTTCTGCTATGAGTTGCATCCATACAGAACAAAGAACAACCAGTAAAGGGTTTTCTTTTACATATTCAAATAGAGTTGAGTACAGTTACTATGCAGCAACTGGATACCAATCAATTGCAGAAAAACAGTAATTGCATGCTGTGTTGTATAAACCAGAACAAGTTTTGCTTGGCAACGATCAAACTATATTACTGTAGCCCTCTTTGGGGAGCAGAAATTACTCTCCCCAAACAGGATATTGCACTAAACCAGTAGGTAAATGAAAGAGCCAAACCTTAGCTAATTGGAAGAGTGGGTTTGATATTAAAGTTGTCAGCGCCTCCACACAGGGAGCAGTAGTAATTCGGAGCAGAGGAACTACTGTAATCGGCATATTACTGCACACCAGTATAGCAAAGTATATGCACACCAGTATAGAAATATGACAAGCCTTATGAATGAAGAGATTAATAACAGTACATACTCTACATCCAATATTCAAACAAGTATTTTCAGCAAAGGTCCCTATAGAAGTCTTGGTGGAATTGTGCACATATACCTGGGTTTATACAGTATTAATAATAATACAGATACCTCCGGATGAATGTTAAATTCCCATTGCAGGAGCTCCTGAGGATAATGCAGCACCTGATTTTTGTGTCAGAGCATACAAATAATATATTCCTTGGGAAGATCATAGAGAATGAAACATCCCAGAAAGAAAGAGGCTACTCGGGCTATAACGGGCAATAATGAATCATAAATAAAAATATATATAATTTATTATGTATCAAAAAACATACAGGATAAAAAGTATTGCTCTGATTGCAAGAGCTGTAAGAAACGAATCTTGCTCAGTATCAGTCAAATTGGCACCGTTATACAATGATAACATGTGGTGCACAGACAACAAACACGCAGACCAAAGTAAGTTGCTGACTGTTGCTCTAGTAATACAGATGGATTCCAGATTAGAAAGCAGTTCATTCTTGACGATCCTAAATGAATGTGCAAACCGAAAAATCGTATATATATATGAAGTCACTTCATATATGGTGAAGCCAAAAATCTTGAATGGTATATTTCTGCAGCTGAATCTGAATATCTATAAGAGCTGGAATAATATGTAGAACAAATATTGATAAGTTATTTGCTTATTGCTGGTTTATTGCACATCCTTGATCAGAATTCTGTTTGCTGTGTAAACATTAAACATCATTTATGCAGTATCATTCCGGTATAGCTGTCTATAAATTAGACCACATGGTAGATTAGTCCAATTAACACACTGAACATAGATGTCTTGCAAAAAAGTGTAGTCTGTCAGATGGCATATGAATGACTGATCAATGTTCCTACATTACCGCTTCAGACGCACTGACATGCTTTCCTGTGTCTATGATAGACGGAGTCCTTCTGCTGTATCCTCACTTTGTATGTATGCATACACGTCTAAAAAGCTAGATGGAAGAGGGTACTATGCAGTATGGTCCCAGGAATTTAGCAATGTTTCAGCTGTATTTACGAAAACATATCAGCTGAGTGTGTTTGTATCCAACACTCAAATTGCAGCTCTCTATATCCCGTTTGATCAGGGGATATGGAGAGCGGCACAGGACCGTGATGACATCAACGCGTTTCACAACGGCAAGTTGTGTAGCTTCGTCTGGAGGATGAGGATACAGTGGAAGGTCTCCATCTATCATAGATACAGAAAGACAGGATGCAGGTGCCGCTTCATTAAAACTGTATGATTTTTAATGTGTAAAAGCATCAAAACACTCACTCTTAAGTTTCTTTAAGCAGGCATATAGAAGTTCAGTCAGACATCCACCTCCGCTCGCATTAGCATTCTCCGGAAGCAGTAGGCTTTTTCTGTGCTGTACTGGATGCAGGGGAGCCGGTGTGCTTCCGGGTCTCGATGCGTAATTCAGAGAGAGGCCTGGAACGCAAGCATAGGAGTCTGTGCTGGAGCGTGGCGTGAAGCGGGATGATGTCAGGAACGTAATGCTACGCGTTTTGGTGCGTGTGCAGTGAGGGAATAGGAATCACTGCACGCACCTTTCTTAGGAAAGCATGTCAGCACATCTAAAGCGGTAATGTAGGAACATTGATCAGTCATACATATGCCATTTGACAGACTACACTGTTTTGCAAGACATCAATGTTCAGTGTGTTAATTGGACTAATCTACCATGTGGTCTAATTTATAGACGGCTATACCAGAATGAATGAATGAATGAATGAATGAATGAAAAACTTATAAAGCGCGGCGCATGCGAACTGAATCGCTTCTGGGCGCTAGTTGTTCGTGTCTCATGACATCAGAAGAGCAGAGTTTTGATCTGTCTTCTGAAAGTCAGGTGGTTTTCCTCCAACCGAATGCTGGTTGGTAAAGCGTTCCATAGTCTCGGACCTTGAAAAGCAAACCTTCTTTCTCCTTTGGACTTGTATTTGGTTTTTGGTACCCTGACCAGATTTTGGTCGGTGGATCGCAGAACGCGATTCGAATTGTGAGGTTCTATCTTGTCGCAAAGATATTGCGGAGCCTTCCCATGGATGCACTTATGTGTCAGGCAGAGTGCTTTGAATGCAATTCTGTCTTTTACTGGCAACCAGTGAAGGGTTCTCAGCGAAGGTGAGATTGATTCCCATTTTTTTTTCCCAGTCACCAGTCTGGCGGCCGTATTCTGAACGACTTGCAGACAGGAGATTTGGTACTTTGGGAGTCCGAGGTAAAGGGCGTTAGCATAGTCCAGTCTGGAATTCACGATTGTTCCCACCACGACTGCTACGTCTTCTTTGGGGATAAATGGAATAAGTCTGCGTAGTAGGCGCAACAAATGGTGCGATCCGCTGACTACTGACCCTATTTGTGCGTCCATTGTCATGAAGGTGTCGAAGATGACCCCGAGACTTTTGACTTTGGAGCTAGGGGTGATGATTTGGCCCAGAATGAGCGGGGGTGTCCAGGTTGTTGCCAGTTGACTCTTTCGGCTGGCGTGAAACATAAGGAGTTCTGTTTTTGAACTGTTGAGTTTAAGATAACTCTTTGTCATCCAGTTTTCTATCAAAGAGAGACATTTCTCTAAACTTGGATGATGATCCTTTTTGTTGCAGATGCGAAAATACAGTTGTGTATCGTCTGCATAAGAGTGATAGAGTAGTTCTTGGCTACTGATAATATCAAAGAGAGGGCGAAGATAGATGTTGAAAAGCACCGGTGACAGGGGGGATCCTTGGGGGACTCCACATGACACCGTGCGCTTTTCCGACGTGAAAGAACCCAGTTTAACTGTTTGTGATCGGTTTTCAAGAAAGGAAGAAAACCATGGTAAATCACCTTCTGCGACTCCTGCTACCTTGGCTAGTCGCATCAGTAACAGTTTGTGGTCTACCGTGTCAAAGGCTGCGCTTAGGTCCAGCAGAACCAGGAGACAAGATTCTCCTTCGTCTGCGGCCTCGAGGGCATCGTCCCATATTTTGAGTAAGGCCGTTTCTGTCCCGTGTCCAGGACGGAAGCCTGATTGTAATGGATCCAGTAGATTGTGGGTATCTAGATGCTGTTGCAGCTGTTGTACCACTACTTTCTCCATTATCTTGGAGAGAACATTTAGGCCTGTTATGGGACGGCGGTGAGTTGGGTCCTTGGGATCCAGGTTAGGTTTTTTCAAGATGGGCTGGATTGTGCCCTCTTTCAACAGGGATGGCACTGTGCCTACCTTAAATGACTGGTTTATAAGCTGTGTGATGGGTGGTGCCAGGATGTCGGCACATTCCTTCAGCAGTTTGGTGGGGATGATATCATTGGGCGATGTGCTGTTCCGCAAAGCACCAATGATATTTTTTGTGGTATCGATGGAGATCGGTTCCAGAGTGAACTTAGTTGATTGTAGAGCGTTTCTGTGGGTGTTTTGTGGTTGATTGACGGTGGGGTTGAGGGGGGTATTGTTTTGCAAGATGCTTTCCCGGATTCTTTCAATTTTGTTGATGAAGAAATCCGATAGTTCATTACAGAACTCTTGGGTGTCTGAGTTGGGGACTTCAAGACATCCTGGATTCATGGTCTGGGTGACCATCTTGAAGAGTTCGCGGGGGCGGTTTAGGGCGCTGTTAATCGCCATAGAAAAATTATGTTTCTTGGCTTTGAAGATTTCTTTATGATATCGTGTTGTTATTGCCTTGTAGATGATGAGGTTATCCTCTGCAGGGCTTCTTTTCCAGGCGGCTTCCGCCCTTCTGCGCTCTTGCTTCAGAAGCGACAGCTGGTTGTTGAACCAGCCGGACTTTCTTTTTCGGATGCAGGCTTTGCGAATGATACTGCAAATAGCATATCAATATTTGTTCTACATATTATTCCAGCTCTTATAGATATCCAGATTCAGCTTCAGAAATATACCATTCCAGATTTTTTAACTTCACCATATATGAAGTGACTTTATATATATATCCGACTTTTCGGTTTGCACATTCATTTAGGATCGTCAAGAATGAACTAACCACTTTCTAATCTGGAATCCATCTGTATTACTAGAGCAACAGTCAGCAACTTACTGTTACACCCACAACTCTTTCACATACCCTGGGGGGTCACACATACATAGATTTCCCACATATTTAGTAATACTATTAGCGGAAGGCTATCCGCTGGGGTGAATAAGGCGTCCGGATCATCTGTGTTAAATGTTTAATTGTTCATATTTGGTCTGCATGGTTGTTGTCTGTGCACCACATGTTATCATTGTATAACGGTGCCAATTTGACTGATACTGAGCAAGATTAGTTTCTTACAGCTCTTGCAATCAGAGCGATACTTTTTATCCTGTATGTTTTTTGATACATAATAACATATATTTATTTTTATTTATGATCCATAAATGCCCGTTATAGCCCGAGGAGCCGCTTTCTTTCTTTGGGATGTTTCATTCTCTTTGATCTTCCCAAGGAATATATTTTTTGTATGCAGTTGGTTTCGGCTACGGCAGTAACCTCAGACATGGGGAGTGGTATTGGATTGGCTGTCATTTACGTAGGTTTATGGTGGAGGTTTGTCTCTCCTTTTTTCTTTGTACCATTTTTGTGTCACCTGACGACAAGATCTGCGGTGATGAGGTGACCCTTCATTTCCATGGACGTTTTTACAGCCACTTTTTTTTTTAGCCTTTTTTACAGCTTAAAAACGCCTGTCCATGTTTTTTTTTTTTTTTGAGCTGGAGCTCAAAAACGCAGCAGTAGCGTTTTTGCGCGTTTTTGAGCGTTTTTGAGCATTTTTTAACGTCTGGCATTTTTACAGGTCTAAGCTGGAGCTTCAGAACGCACTGGTCCTGTTTTTTTTTTTGCAGCTTAAAAACGGCTCAGCCTACTATAGCTCAAAAACCTCATGGTGGGCATGAGGCCATAGACTAACATGGAGAGCTGTTTTTAAGCTGCAAAAAACGCTCAGAAAAGTGGCTGTAAAAACATCCAAAAACGTCCATGGAAATGAAGCCTTAAAGCAAAAACAAATAAGCCAACTCCCAGGTAAAAATGAATGATGCCGCGCTGATTTGAACGCCGTGCGTTACAGCTGTATGGGCAGGCGTATCAGCTGGCTTACCCGGAGAGTGGCATACTAGACTGTGTGCGTGTCTACGCCTTACGCACGTTTTGTATTACGTCTTCAGAGGCGGTGACACGCACACCATAGAACAATCCTAAAGTAGCAGCGTCACTACGGAACTCCCTCCCACATCTATGGCATGAACCAATCACAGGTAAAAGGAATTTGCATCCCGCCAATAAAAACCGGGTGGGTGGGGGAACCCCTTGGGAGAACTAAAGGCAACGTAGCGCTGCTGCAATGGATCTAACAACATCATAAATCATGAAAGCAGCAAGAGCCACGTACGGGGTAGTGCCACAAAGAGGCCGCAAGATCATGGCTCCACTCCGTACATAGATCACTTAGTATACATAATTATAAAATACAGCAATAATCGGAGTATATTAAAAAAAACAATATTAGAGAGAGATGTGAACCATTGTCGGAAATCAGAGGCATTGATCTAATCACCAATACTACTCTCAGGTATTAAAAAGTCAAGGGTGTGTATGTGAAGGAGTAGATGGGATGGGTTAACCTAGGTGCCATATCCATTGGTGGGAAGGGATCCCATAATAAATGGATGTATGTACCCTGAGATGTCCCTTAATGCACCCATGCCCAAAAAATTATATGTGTACCGTTCTACGTAAGAAGGCTAATTATGCATGTTGGCATCCATTGCGCAATCTTAATCATAGATCTAAATAAAAATATGTATAGGAATAAATACCGACATGTATCGGGTTGTGGTAGATCATGGTGTAAGATCCATATATCATCCCCCCTAGTCCTTAAATACTCTCAAGGTATAACAAATGGGAGGGTTATATAACAATAATCAGAGAACTATATGGAAAAAGCTAATCTAAATTAAGAAGAGCATACTACTAAATAGCCGGTGAAGGTTATATCTACGATGGCCAAAATTGACCTCAGAATAAATGTGTTACCTTACAATAGATAAGGAGTCTATCGTTCTTAATCATTATTGATAGGCACTATGAATAAGATAGAGATCCTCTCTTAGAATAAATCATACAATAGAAGATCATACAAGATCATTAGGGCTGTGCAAATTAACTTTTAATTAATCGATTAATCTTTAATTTTGTTTGATCGATCAAAAGCTTCTGGGCCTTCAGGGAGTTCCTTCGGAGGTCCAGTAACCTCACGGACACCGGTGTGGCTTGACGTGTCCATCTGAAGGGCTCCTTTGCTGTGCCTTCATATCTGCATGCCGGTGGGACCTTACTATCTGCCACACGCAAGGGCTGTTACACTTCCCTCTATCACTTCCCTCTATCAACCTGGGATTCTACAACCATCCACTGGGAGTTGTGATAGTTCCCTTCATGGGACATCTACATGGTGACGGGCTGATGTTAACCTCTTCTCATCTGGATTCAGCAGTGGTATCGTTGTACACATTTTTATACCAGTATCATACTTAGCTATATGTTTTTATGACTGCTTTTGGTACCGTTTGGTATTACTCGCACCATTTTTACAGTTTATGTAGCTACATCGATTTTATCTCCAGTGCAATATTTATTTGGTTACCTACTTGAAGACTGTAAAAGTTTTAATGCTATTCCCATTGAGCGCTGCCTTTGTGTGTTTTTTGTATCCTGCTATCCATTTTTCCAGTGGTTGGCAGCCTGCACTGGGAATCAGCCTGCAAGGAGATCAGCTAAAAGTAGTTGGATCTGTATGTGCGTTATAATTAATCGAAATTAGTCGATTAATTGATTTAAAAAAAAAAAACGATTAATCGAACAGAAAAATTTTGATCAGTAACAGCCCTAAAGATCATACAAGAAAAAAGGGGGAAACTATACAGGAAAAACTCAAGGTGGTCTTCCATCACCCTCTGGGGGGGGGGGTGTTACCCAAGAGGCCCCTAAATGTAAGGATTTGATAGAAAGCAGTATTCACAAAGCACTTTCTCCATAAGTTGCGGCGGCGTAGCTCATTGATGAGTTGTAAACTGTCTCGGAGGTAGGATCTTCCCTCTTTCACTAGAGGTTTTAGAAAGGTATCAAGGTATTTCCCCAGTCGGGAAAAGATCGAATTAATTCCGCTTTTGATCGGTCTTCCTGGGGGTTTTTCCAGCCTTTTGTGAATTTTGGGGGTATAATAGATGACTGGTGTCTTCGTTGAATTCGATACTAAGTATTCTGCCTCCTTTGCATTCAGTATGCCCCGATTCTTTCCCTTCTTTACGTATTTTTCTAATTTCTTCTTAAACCGCTGTTTAGGGTTCCCCTTTAACTTCTTATATGTGTTTTCCACTTTGAGCAGGTTGTCCATTTCTTTTTCGTAGTCTGCCTTGTTCAGGATCACCAACCCCCCCCCCTCCCTTATCCGCTGGCCGGATAACTACTTTGTTTTTATTCCCAATCTCTTTGATAGTTTACCACACATTCTTGTTTTTGTTCTTGGATTTTCTACTTAATTTTCTGAGGTCACCTTCCACCATCTTTTTGAATGCTCCTATACATTGATTTCCTGATGTTGCAGGGTTAAATGTGGAGTTATTTCTTAAGGTGGTTTGTTCAAAATATTTTTGTAGATTAACCTTTCCTAAAAACTTTTGGAGATCAATGTAGACTTACCGTTTCAGCAGACCCACGCTCATCAAGACCCTTGCAACCACGCAAAATCGTCTCAGCAGCCTGACACCCTTGTTGAGACCCTTGCAAACGCAATACCGTCTCAGCAGACCCACACTCATCCAGACCCATGCAACCACGCAAAATCATCTCAGCAGCCTGACACCCTTGTTGAGACCCTTGCAAACGCAATACCGTCTCAGCAGCCCCACACTCATCGAGACCCTTGCAACCACGCAATACCGTCTCGAGCAACCTCCCACTCGTCAAAGACCTTTGTGACCACGCAGTCTCGCCCCAGCAACCTGGCATTCATTGAGACCCTTGCAGCCAGACAAATCACCTCATGTACACAGGCCTCATGTACACTGCTGTTGGTAAACAAACGTTTAGGAACAGTTGGGTGTTTTTCAGCCGCCACTGATCTCTCCTCTATGTTATCTTATCAGTACATTTACACAGGATCCCCAATCTCTCCTCTATGTTATCTTATCAGTACATGTACACAGGATCATCTATAGTCATTTCTAGGCAGTTGAGTTAGGAACCTTCCCAACAAAAAAATGGGTTCAGACGGATGTTCAGAGGCATTCGAAACGCCAATGCCTGTAACAGTTTGTGAACACTGCCAGACACGGTAACTCATGTTTACCAGCGTTTCATTCAGTCGTTTTCATAAAAAAAAAAAAGGAATATTGTCTCAGCAACTTGACACTCATTTGAGACCCTTGCAAAATGTAATATCATCTCAGCTACCTCACACTCGTCTAGACCTTTGCAAGCACACAATCTCGTCTCAACAACCTGACACCTGTTCAGACCTTTGTAGCCAAACAAAGTCGTCTTAGCAACTTGACACTCATTTGAGACCATTGAAAACGCAATATCGTCTCAGCAACCTGACACCCATTCAGACCCTTGCAGCCATACAAAGTTGTCTCAGCGGCCTGACACATTTGAGACCATTTCAAAACGCAGCATCGTCTCAGCAACCCCTCACTTTTTGAGACCCGTGCAACCACACAACGCCATCTCAAAACAACCTCATAATCATCGAAACCTTTGCAACCACACAATATCGTCTCAGCAAACCAGACTGGACCCTTGCAATCATGCAATGCTATCTCAAAACAAACCTTCATACTCATCGAGGCCCCTGCATTCACACAATATCGTCCCAGCGACCTGACACTCACTGACAGCAAAAAAAACACACAACCCCCTTATAGCGCTGTGAAATATAGTATGTAATACCCAGTTCTGCTGCCGACCACTTGGAAGATGGGCTAGGAAACACAAAAAAACAAAAGAAGCAGCGCTCAATGGGTAAAATAATAACACTTTATAGTCTAGATAAAAAATATAATGACAGAGGTATAGGCACATACAATGATAAAAATTAGTAAAATAGAATGTCAAATATAAAATTATATATTAAAACAACAAGTCCATAATGTGAGTCCTGCGATGGAATGATTAAGTTAACACACTTGTCACACTGTAAGTAAGTTGCAAAGGGTACACCCCAGAGCAGGTGGCGAGTCACTGATGGTAAAGTTTACTCACAGTACCTCAGATTGATGGACAGATGGCATCAAAAGGGACTCAGAGGACAGCAGGCCAATGGAGAAACGCCTCAGCAGGGGACCCCCAGTGCTACCTCGATGCGATAGATGGATGAATGCACCGCTGTAATAAGAGAACCCAGGTGTCTGGAGGGAGCAAGTGGGGGTACTCCTCAGCGGGGAAAACTCCACACCGCCGTATTAATTAGGAAGGTGAGATGTGATGGATGACGGGCGAACCCAGATGACAGGGACGAGCCAATGGGGACACACCTCGACAGGGATTCCCAAGCACCGCCGCGATGATGACAAGCGGGCAAACCTAGACACAGGCTGCTGACGTATCAACAAAGCCGCGTCAGAAGGTCAGGTGGTCGGTGAGTCACATGCCTGGTCACGGAGGGAGGAAGATGCGGTATCCGGACTCCGACTTCCACAGGTCACTTGACAACTATAAGCCAATCATAGATGCAAACAGTGATGTCGGTTGTAGACACGATCGTTACTGTATGGAATGACAGTACGCCAGTGTGCAAAGCAGGACTGCAGGTGGATGTTGAAATAAATATATAAATCAAATGTTGAACAGGGCCGTGACTGACATGTTTCACGTCACAGACAGAGACCGCATAATTGCTCTAACAATCAGGATCAGAGTCTTACTACACTCTGATCTACACATACATGTAGATAGCACCAGTACTGTAAATTACATTTTAGTTCTCGGTTTTAAATATGTTTTATAGTAGGTCAGCATGCTCACATTTTTTTGGGCACTTCCTCTACACATTATCCTCTGGCAAACCAAACTGTTGATGTTCCCAAACTAAATTGTTGCTTAGAAACAGATGTAAATCTTGGTTATGTGGGCCTGCTTAGAGATAATGGAGATAAAAATGAGTGGGATGGAACCAGAGCTTGAACATACTGTAATTTCCTGGAAAGAAGAATCCTGGAAGATCTGAATCAACAACAGTAGCTGGCAGGATCACTAACTTGACAATGTAAATCCTTTTGTAAACCTAGTTAAAATAACAAATTTAATATTTTGTCCAGAATTGTATTTTATTGTATTTTTTACCATTACTAAATTCCTTGATTGCTATTCTGGGCTTTAGCCTTTTCTATTCTATTATCCCTAACTTGTTGTTCCTTCACAATCCTCTTTTATGCTCGACAGTGTCCAAATTATTCATAGAAAATCTCGCTGTGGGAGAAATCAGTAGTTTCAGGAATTTCGTTATACCTTTTGTACAGTGCCAGATAGAGCATCATTCTTTTGACTTGTATGCAGCTAAGTCTGTTTATTCTATTTAATGATTTTTGGGAGAAATAAAGCGAGAAATAAAATGATGTGGTCCAAGGCACCATAGGTAAATGGCCTCCATCCCAAATTGGAACAGAAAAAAGAGAGTTTGGTCAGCGGGACTTTAAATGAGGCCAATCACGTAGGCGAAGCAGGGAAGGGGAGGCGTCTGTGCCTGAACGAGTTTGAGAGTTATATTTTACCATTTGGCAGTCTGTAAAGTACCTTTTGCATTTTTGCAGTCCATGATAGACCCAATTATTGGCTTTATTATACATTATACTTTGATTCTCATGACATACTTAATTACATATGTGTACATTTATTGATATGTTTTTATCTCAATCTACCTTCTCCTGTTCCTAGCACTCTGTTGCACATGTCAGGGTCTGTGTAGTGTGCGCATGAATTTCTGGGACGTTTTCTCGTCTGTCCCCTGGGAGCTGCGATGTGATTTTGGCGCTCCTCCCTCTCCCACCTGTTCCCTTCCTCTCCATTTGTTATGGGTGGAGGTGGTGGGTCTGGGCGGGTGCTCCTTACCGCATCGGCGCCACATTACTGCTTGGTGTGTGCGACAATATATTTGATGTCGCACCGCATGAGCATGTTTTTCTTTCCATCTAGGCTGACATTGGGTGGGTGACTGGGACTGTATGGGTGGATTCACTCGTTCAGGCACAGACGCCTCCCCTTCCCTGCCATGCCTACGTGACGCTGGGTGGGACACATTGGTTCAGCTGGGAGCATTTCAATTCCCCTCACTTGGTGTCTAGCTGTCTTTCTGGCAACACCTTCATATGCAAGCTCTCACTTACGCTTGGCTCCTTAATTCCATGTGATCCAACAAGGTACATTTCTATAGGTTTCACCTAATACCTTTAGCACTTTATTTATTTATCCCTTTGGTTTCTTCATCCTCTCTCTTTTTTTCCTCCTTTTTTTCTCACCCACTTTCATACTTGGTGTTTGCTCAGTTCTTTCATCTGACCTGGTGCATGGGCTTTTTCACACTTCTTAAAAATATTATACATTCATTATATACCACTGATCTCAATCCACAAAAGTGTTGGCCCACTGTCTTCCACATTCACACATTAGGGAATCCACAGTGCTCCCTGTCTGTCCACGTGTCTCTTCCATGGGTGTAGGAACCCTTACAAATCTGGGGGGGACAGCATTTTTAACGACCCCCCCCCCCCCCCCGGCGCGCACACTCCATACATTATATCTGTGCTCCATTAACCTTAAATGGTTATGATGCTTAAAGTGATCGTTTAACTTATTTATCTTTTACAGAGAAAGATAGCATAGATGGCGTTATTCTGCATTGCGCTGTATAATGTACTATTGCTGGGATTTGTTGTTCCTCTGTAACTGCTGGTATTCTCCATTGCGTTGTATAATGATTATACTACGCAATGCAGATTACCACTGACCAGTTATAGAGGAACTACAAATCCCAGCAATAATACATTATACAGCGCAATGGAGAATACCACCAGCTATAGAGGAACAACAAATCCCAGCAATGATACATTATATAAAACACAATGCATAATACCAGCAGTTACAGAGGACTACAAATCCCAGCAATAATACATTATACAGTACAGGCTGTTTAATATATTATTGCAGGGATTTGGTGTTTTTTTTTTTAAACAGGAAACTTTAAAACGGGTCCCCCTTACCTGTTTCTGAAGCCTTGGAAGTTGCGGTGGCTCTGCGGGCGTGTGTCCGGCCTGTGTAGTGAGCGCGGCGTGGACTCGTCCTTCAGATGCCACCCGCAGTGGCAGCCCACACACACTGCTGCCCCCCAGAACAAACCCCCCCCCCCCCCTCCATTAGTACAGACCCCCCCTCAGGACAAACCTCCCACTTCAATTAGTACAGACCCCCCATAAACCACCCCCCATTAGTAGAGACCCCCCATCCATTAGTACAGACCCCCGAACAAACCACCCCCTCCATTTTTACAGACCCCTCACCACAAGTCATTCCCCACAATTAGTACAGAACCCCCCCACGATCCCCCACAATTAATACAGACCCCCCCACAATTAGTACAGAGCCCCCCCAAGCCATCCCCCACAATTGGTACAGAGCCCCCCACAAGCCACTCCCCCCACAATAAGTACAGAGCCCCCCCACAATTAGTACAGGGCCCCCCACAAGCCACTCCCCCCCACAATTAGTACAGAGCCCCCCACAATTAGTACAGAGCCCCCCCACAAGCCACTCCCCCCCACAATTAGTACAGAGCCCCCCCACAAGCCTCTCCCCCCCACAATTAGTACAGAGACCCCCCACAAGCCACTCCCCCCACAATTAGTACAGAGCCCCCCCACAATTAGTACAGAGCCCCCCACAATTAGTACAGAGCCCCCCAAAAGCCACTCCCCCCACAATTAGTATAGAGCCCCCCACAATTAGTACAGAGCCCCCCCACAATTAGTACAGAGCCCCCCCACAAGCCACTCCCCCCCACAATTAGTACAGAGCCCCCCACAATTAGTACAGAGCCCCCCCACAAGCCACTACCCCCCACAATTAGTACAGAGCCCCCCCACAATTAGTACAGAGCCCCCCCACAAGCCACTACCCCCGACAATTAGTACAGAGCCCCCCCACAATTAGTACAGAGCCCCCCCACAAGCCACTCCCCCCCACAATTAGTACAGAGCCCCCCCACAAGCCACTCCCCCCCCCACAATTAGTACAGAGCCCCCTCCACAATTAGTACAGAGCCCCCCCACAAGCCACTCCCCCCCACAATTAGTACAGAGCCCCCCTACAAGCCTCTCCCCCCCCACAATTAGTACAGAGACCCCCCACAAGCCACTCCCCCACAATTAGTACAGAGCCCCCCCACAATTAGTACAGAGCCCCCCACAATTAGTACAGAGACCCCCCACAAGCCACTCCCCCCACAATTAGTACAGCCCCCCCCACAATTAGTACAGAGCCCCCCCACAATTAGTACAGAGACCCCCCACAAGCCACTCCCCCCACAATTAGTACAGAGCCCCCCACAATTAGTACAGAGCCCCCTCACAAGCCACTCCCCCCCACAATTAGTACAGAGCCCCCCCACAATTAGTACAGAGACCCCCCACAATTAGTACAGAGCCCCCTAACAAGCCACTCCCCCCCACAATTAGTACAGAGCCCCCCCACAATTAGTGCAGAGCCCCCCACAATTAGTACAGAGCCCCCCCCAAACCCCACCCGGGCGGCAGCTGGAGAGGACAGTGTGCAGCTGCGCCGCCGGGGTGGAGAAGATGAAGATCGTTCGTGGATGGAACAGGAGGGAGGACTAGGAAACACCGCGGCGGTGGCCTCAGACAAGGAGAGGAGGATGGAGAGGAGGAGAGAGAGGCGCACTCTGTCGCTTGAGCGCCACCTCTGTGGCACCTGGGTGAACTGCACCCCACACGGCGATATGTCAGCAGTGCTCCAACTTGGGAGCCTCCAAGTCCTCCTAACCTGGGGGGAATTTTACAATACCTGTCCCCCCCGCATTATTTCCTGGGGGGATGCGTCCCCCCCGTCCCCCCCCGGTTCCTACGCCCATGGTCTCTTCCTCAGCTCCCATGCCAGACAATTTTAGCGGCTCTGGTCCTGTGCTCACATCTATATAGTTGACGTGAGTATTTATAGGGTTATCTATCTTGTTCTGTATATTTATATTATTCTACTACAAAATTATACCATATGGTTATGTCTCTTTATAGATCACCATTGCATTCGCCCCTGAAGAGTTGGTAGATCCCAACGAAACGCGTCCGGCATACATAATGTAGATGCATGATGTTCATACAGATGATTTTATGTTTTTTATACTGTTTTACTCCCAGATTCTCATTATACCATCAAGCCCCTCCAGTGGTTCATGTTGTGCAGGACTTGTCCTTACTCCACGATATGCCAAGTACCATGGTGTTATTATGCATATGTAATTTGTAGCATGTTTATGCGATTTTGTGGATGCAATTTTTTGTCATTCAGTATGCTTTATATTATATCACAAGGCATAATAAAATGCTCTTTGCTAAGACTGCTCTTTGTTATACATCTCTCATTCCAAGTCCCGTTCTCATTACAATTAGTACAGACCCCCCATAAACCACCCCCCATTAGTAGAGACCCCCCATCCATTAGTACAGACCCCCGAACAAACCACCCCCTCCATTTTTACAGACCCCTCACCACAAGTCATTCCCCACAATTAGTACAGAACCCCCCCACGATCCCCCACAATTAATACAGACCCCCCCACAATTAGTACAGAGCCCCCCCAAGCCATCCCCCACAATTGGTACAGAGCCCCCCACAAGCCACTCCCCCCACAATAAGTACAGAGCCCCCCCACAATTAGTACAGGGCCCCCCACAAGCCACTCCCCCCCACAATTAGTACAGAGCCCCCCCACAATTAGTACAGAGCCCCCCCACAAGCCACTCCCCCCACAATTAGTACAGAGCCCCCCCACAAGCCTCTCCCCCCCACAATTAGTACAGAGACCCCCCACAAGCCACTCCCCCCACAATTAGTACAGAGCCCCCCCACAATTAGTACAGAGCCCCCCACAATTAGTACAGAGCCCCCCAAAAGCCACTCCCCCCACAATTAGTACAGAGCCCCCCACAATTAGTACAGAGCCCCCCACAATTAGTACAGAGCCCCCCCACAAGCCACTCCCCCCCCACAATTAGTACAGAGCCCCCCCACAAGCCACTCGCCCCCACAATTAGTACAGAGCCCCCCCACAATTAGTACAGAGCCCCCCCACAAGCCACTCCCCCCCACAATTAGTACAGAGCCCCCCACAATTAGTACAGAGCCCCCCCACAAGCCACTACCCCCCACAATTAGTACAGAGCCCCCCCACAATTAGTACAGAGCCCCCCCACAAGCCACTACCCCCGACAATTAGTACAGAGCCCCCCCACAATTAGTACAGAGCCCCCCCACAAGCCACTCCCCCCCACAATTAGTACAGAGCCCCCCCACAAGCCACTCCCCCCCACAATTAGTACAGAGCCCCCCCCACAATTAGTACAGAGCCCCCCCACAAGCCACTCCCCCCCACAATTAGTACAGAGCCCCCCCACAAGCCTCTCCCCCCCCACAATTAGTACAGAGACCCCCCACAAGCCACTCCCCCACAATTAGTACAGAGCCCCCCCACAATTAGTACAGAGCCCCCCACAATTAGTACAGAGCCCCCCACAATTAGTACAGAGACCCCCCACAAGCCACTCCCCCCACAATTAGTACAGCCCCCCCCCACAATTAGTACAGAGCCCCCCCACAATTAGTACAGAGACCCCCCACAAGCCACTCCCCCCACAATTAGTACAGAGCCCCCCACAATTAGTACAGAGCCCCCTCACAAGCCACTCCCCCCCACAATTAGTACAGAGCCCCCCACAATTAGTACAGAGACCCCCCACAATTAGTACAGAGCCCCCTAACAAGCCACTCCCCCCACAATTAGTACAGAGCCCCCCACAATTAGTACAGAGCCCCCCACAATTAGTACAGAGCCCCCCCCAAACCCCACCCGGGCGGCAGCTGGAGAGGACAGTGTGCAGCTGCGCCGCCGGGGTGGAGAAGATGAAGATCGTTCATGGATGGAACAGAAGGGAGGACTAGGAAACACCGCGGCGGTGGCCTCAGACAAGGAGAGGAGGATGGAGAGGAGGAGGGAGAGGCGCACTCTGTCGCTTGAGCGCCACCTCTGTGGCACCTGGGTGAACTGCACCCCACACGGCGATATGTCAGCAGTGCTCCAACTTGGGAGCCTCCAAGTCCTCCTAACCTGGGGGGAATTTTACAATACCTGTCCCCCCCGCATTATTTCCTGGGGGGATGCGTCCCCCCCGTCCCCCCCCCGGTTCCTACGCCCATGGTCTCTTCCTCAGCTCCCATGCCAGACAATTTTAGCGGCTCTGGTCCTGTGCTCACATCTATATAGTTGACGTGAGTATTTATAGGGTTATCTATCTTGTTCTGTATATTTATATTATTCTACTACAAAATTATACCATATGGTTATGTCTCTTTATAGATCACCATTGCATTCGCCCCTGAAGAGTTGGTAGATCCCAACGAAATGCGTCCGGCATACATAATGTAGATGCATGATGTTCATACAGATGATTTTATGTTTTTTATACTGTTTTACTCCCAGATTCTCATTATACCATCAAGCCCCTCCAGTGGTTCATGTTGTGCAGGACTTGTCCTTACTCCACGATATGCCAAGTACCATGGTGTTATTATGCATATGTAATTTGTAGCATGTTTATGCGATTTTGTGGATGCAATTTTTTGTCATTCAGTATGCTTTATATTATATCACAAGGCATAATAAAATGCTCTTTGCTAAGACTGCTCTTTGTTATACATCTCTCATTCCAAGTCCCGAAAGGAACTCCCCCCTTTTGTGTTGGAACCCAATTAAGCAATATTCTATACCTTGTATGCTTACTTAGTGATTGGCCTCATTTAAAGTCCCGCTGACCAAACTCTCTTTTTTTTGTGAGAAATAAACCAATGGCAAAGCCTGAACTTTCAGTTCCAAACTCATTAAATCTATCATTTGTGAGTTTAGAACAGCAACTTATACTTTTTCTGTGGTTTATTTCTCCCAAATGTCCTAAAACAAAACCTACACACAAATTAACAGAACGTGGGTCTATCTGGCACTGAATTAAAGTGGTTCTAAAGGCAGAAGTTTTTTTTCAGCTTAATGCATTCTAAGCTGCGGCTCTCTATCTGAATGGACACACAGAGCAGCGACTTGGCTCGGGTGCCCCCATAGCAAGCTGCTTGCTGTGGGGGCACTTGGCAGGAGGGAGAAGCCAGGAGCGCCAGCAGAGGACCCGAGAAGTGGAGGATCTGGGCTGCTCAAAACCACTACACAGAGCAGGTAAGTATAACATTTTAAACAAAAAACAACACTTTATTATAATTTTTAGACAAGAACAAGAATTCTCAGGCATTGGAAAAAAACAAATGCAATTCACTTACAGGACATGTGACACTTTTGTGATCAATCCCATCAGGCAGAAGGCTCCAGCTACTTCTTTCATTAAAGTAGCATTAAACCCAAAATCATACATTTGTTATATTGCATTTTACCAACTCTTATGCCCCGTACAAACGTGCAGGATTTCCGACGGGAAAAGTTCCTGTCAGTAATCCAGAGGGGAAAGCCGAGAACCTGCTTGGTCAGTCTTTCCCCTACACACGGCTGGTTTTCCCGGCAGGAAAACTGCGATAGAGCTTAGTTTCCCATAGGAAAACTGCCAAAAACCACCGGACAAAAGTCCTTTGGGCAAAAGTCCGCCGGTTTTCCCAGCAGGAAAAAAGAGAACTGGTTCTTTTTTTTGTCTGGCGGTTTTTGGGCAGTTTTCCATTTGGAAAAACTGCGTGGAGCATACACATGGCTGGGATTCCCGGCCAAAAGCTCTCCTCACAGTTTTCCTGTCGGGAAAACTGATGTGAGGCATTAGATGTGATGGCTGTGTTAGATTTATTTTATTTTTATTTATTTTTTCACCTGCCTGTCTGGTTAATAAATACGTCAGTTTTTCAATGGCTATCCTGCAAGTGCAGCAGTTAGAGGGTTGAGACAAACTGTTTAACAACGATAGGGGTGCTTACAAAGATCAGCTTTTAGTCAATCATGTAAAACCTTTATTCCAAAAGGAACAACATTATTGCTATGACTGCTTATACATTTGGTAGTGTTTCCAAATCTGCTAGTGCAGCTAACACTCCTCTCCACCCAGACTGACAATACTGCTGTCCAAAGGTGTCTCTGTTGCTCTTTCATCCAGAGGGTAGACACTCTAATACAGGAGGTGTGTTACTTGCCAGATCACCAGGTGAAAACAGAGGGGGAAAAGGTTAAAAAAGGAAACAAATGCAGCCGCCACATCTAATGATTGACAAGCTGCAAAATATTACACTCTTAGGGCCAGATTCTCGTAGAAGAGCGTATCTTTGTTCCAGCGTAGCGTATCCTATTTACGATACGCCTCCGCAACTTAGATGGGCAAGTGCAGTATTCTCAAAGCACTTGCTCCGTAAGTTGCGGCGGCGTAGCGTAAATAGGCCGGCGTAAGCCCGCCTAATTCAAATGTGGAACGGGGGGCGTGTTTTATGTAAATAACTTGTGACCCGACGTGATTGACGTTATTCACGAACAGCGCATGCGCCGTCCGTGGAATATCCCAGTGTGCATTGCTCCAAAGTACGTCGCAAGGACGTAGTGGTTTCGACGTGAACGTAAATGACGTCCAGCCCCATTCACGGACGACTTATGCAAACAACGTAAAATTTTGAAAAAAAATTCGACGCGGAAACGACGTCCATACTTAACATTTGTACGCCGCATGTACGCCTCATATAGCAGGGGTAACTTTACGCCGGGAAAAGCCTAACGTAAATGGCGTATCTGTACTGCGTCGGCTGGGCGTACGTTCGTGAATTTGCGTATCTAGCTGATTTACATATTTCTAGGCGGAAATCAGTGTACACGCCCCTAGCGGCCAGCGTAAATATGCAGTTAAGATTCGACGGCGTAAGAGACTTACGCCCGTCGGATCTAATACAAATCTATGTGTAACTGATTCTATGAATCAGGAGCATAGATACGACGGCTCAGACTCAGAGATACGACGGCGTATCTGGAGATACGCCGTCGTATCTCCTTTGAGAATCTGGGCCTTAGTTTTTATGTTTAATGCTGCTTTAACCGCTTGAGGACCGCAGCATGACAATATACATCGTCAAAATGGCACGGCTGGGCACAAGAGCGTACAGATGCCAGCCGTGGGTCGCAAGCACGCCGCCGGTGGCACGCTCGTGACCCGGTCCTCTTCTCCGTGACCATCCCCGCGGGAACAGCGGACCCGATCGCCGCCGGTGTCCCGGGATCGGGTCACAGAGAGGAAGAACGGGGAGAGGTAAGTGTAAACAAACCTCTCCCCGTGCTTCCTAGTGTGGCTGTCACCGATCGTCTGTTCCCTATGTTAGGGAACGACAATCAGTGACGTCACATGCACAACCACACCCCCCACAGTAAGAACACTCCCTTAGGGCACACTTAACCCCTACACCGCCCCCTCCTGGTTAACCTCTTCACTGCCAGTGTCATTTTTACAGTAACCAGTGCATTTTTATAGCACTGTTCGCTGTAAAAATTACAATGGTCCCAAAATAGTGTCAAAAGTGTCCGCTGTGTCTGCCATAATGTCACAGTCATGATAAAAATCGCTGATCACCGCCATTACTAGAAAAACAAATTATTAATAAAAATGCAATAAAATTATCCCCTATTTGGTAGATGCTATAAATTTTGCGCAAACCAATCAATAAACGCTTATTGCGATTTTTTTATTATTTTTTTTTACCAAAAATATGTAGAAGAATACGTATCAGCCTAAACTGAGGGAAATTTTTTTTTATATCTCTTTTGGTGATATTTATTATAGCAAAAAGTAAAAAATATTGAGGTGATCAAATACCACCAAAAGAAAGCTCTATTTGTGGTAAAAAAGAAGGACTATAAAGAGTACTTGACATGGCTCTATACATGTATAAAGGAGTATAACGAGGGCCTGTCATGGCTCTATGCATGTATAAAGAGAACCTGTCATGGCTCTATACATGTATAAAGAAGTATAAAGAAGGCCTGTCATGGCTCTATACATGCATATAGGCGTATAAAAGGACATGTCAGGGCTCTATACATGTATCCAGGAGTATAAAGGGACCTGTGAATTGCCGGTGGCCACAATGTCTTTTGCGCAAACTAATCAATGTACGCTAATTGTGGTTTTTTTTGGTACCAAAAATATGTAGAAGAATACATATTGGCCTAAACTGAAGAAAATTGTTTATTTTTCTAAATTTTGGGGATATTTATTATAGCAAAAAGTAAAAAATATATATATATTTTTTTAAATTGTGTTTTTTGTTGTTTATAGCACAAAAAAAAACGCAGAGGTGATTAAATATCACCAAAAGATAGCTCTATTTGTGAGAAAAAAGGAGATCAATTTTATTTGGGTACAATGTCGCCAGTTTAGGCGACACAGTGCCGTATCGCAAAAAATGGCCCGGTCATTAAGTGGGCAAATCCTTCCGGTCCTTAAGTGGTTAATCAGGGCTGGGCAAGGAAAGTCCCTCTCAGGCTCTCATCTCTCATACAACTTGTGATGTGTGTTTGTACTTACAGTTTTGCTTCAGACTCCACCACCAGATGCGGGTTGTCACCTGCCACACATTGCGGATTGTCACCTGCCACACATTGCGGATTGTCACCTGCCACACGTTGCGGATTATCACTTGCCACATGTTGCAGATGGTCACTCACGTCACCTGCCACACGTTGTGGATTGTCACTTGCCACATTTTGCGGATGGTCAGTTACGTCATCTGCCACACGTTGCGGATGGTCACGTGCCAAATCACTTGCCAGACGTTGCGGGTTTGCAACGGATTTTGTCACTTGCTGTGTCCCAGAATAAAAGCAGACAGCAGAGAGATGTTGTAACCACTAACAGACAGCAGAGAGATGTTGTAACCACTTTACAGCGAGCAGCGGCGCTGGGCTCCTCACAGGCAGTGGAGCGGCCCTAAAAGTCCTGCCTGGTACCCATGGTACCACCCGGTCCCATCATAGGGCCGGCCCTGGGTTCTGGAGTGGCCATCTCAGTCTCCTGACCTCAATATCACTCAAGCTGTCATTGATGTTAAAGTGGGCAATACACAATATTAAGAGCTGGGGTATTTAAACTTTTGATCAGGGCAATTTGGGTAGTTTCTGTTGTGATTATGATTTAAAAAGAGTAAACACAGTAGATTGGTAATAAATGGCTTCAGCCAAGTACTAACAATGAGCGAAAAAAGTTTTCGTATCATCATTCTAAGGCCCCGTACACACGGTCGGACAAAACCGATGAGAATGGTCCGACGGACCGTTTTCATCGGTTCACCTCTGAAGTGGCCGTACGGCCTGATGTGTGTACACACCATCAGTTCAAAATCCGATCGGGTCAGAACGCGGTGACGTAAAACACACAACGTGCTGAATAAAACAAAGTTCAATGCTTCCAAGCATGCGTCGACTTGATTCTGAGCATGCGCGGGTTTTGAACTGATGCTTTTCTGTACTAACCATCGGTTTGGTCCGATGGGGCAGCGGTCCATCGGTTCGGTTTTGAAGCATGTTTAGAAATTTTGGACCGAAGGAAAACAGACTGATAGCCTATACACACGGTCGGTTTGGTCCGATGAAAATGATCTTTGGTTCATTCTCATCGGACCAAACCGACCGTGTGTACGGGGCATTATTCTCTGAAAAATGGCCAAGAAATCATAAATTCTGCCAGGGTATGTAAACTTATGAGTACCACTGTATTACATTTTTAGTCTGGGCTGGGGTTTAATCCTGCTTTATTCCTCTGTTGGCTTACCAGACGGTTGAAAAACATAGCATAGAGTGGGTACATAGAAACCCACTCTCCCGTTCCTTGGTCAGACTCCAGAGCTCTAACCAGGCAAGAATCATTTTCCCTGTCTAAACTTTTGCCTCACACTGGGATATTTGAAGGTAAACCTTGCCACAATATGTGTGTATTATAAATGCCATTTGTATGTAGCACCCTGATGTTTAGGCAGGGCTGCTATTAACCTCCCTGGCGGTATGATTCTGTCTGGAATTACGTACCAAAAGCGGTACAATTATTTTGCAAGGATATTTGGCGTTTTATACTGTAGGCCTGCAATTCTTAGGAATAACTCACTTAAATCTGTCCAAACAAGAGTCTAGTAGGCATCCCGGGTATGACATTTTTTTAAAAACAAAATTATAAATTATAATATAATAAATAATTATAACAAATAATAATATAATTATAATAAAAATTATTCAATAATGTAATCAACTCAAAATCACTGAAATTTGCTCAGTTGCAGAATTGTCGCTGTCATTACTTTTATTTTTTTATGACGAATTTCCCCACAAATCGCTATCGCTCAATTCTGCAAGTTATTATAATTTATTATTGCTGTTTTCTAGCTGCTCTAAAACCACTTTTGACATAAAGGGACACTTTTGGTTACTATGGACAATCTACAGTTTGCAGGCAGAAAGAACAGTTTTTATTATATAAAAGAACATGTAGGACACTGGGCAAACCACTAGGGACAAGGGGGGTGTGTATTTTTTACATACAGTACTGTAATCTATAATATTACAGTATACTGTATGTAATGTGTTTGTTTACTTTTTTGAATTTGGCGCCGTTCTCCGCCACCCCGTGCATCCTAACGTCGCAGGGAACGGAGATCGGCGGCACACGGGCACTGTGTGAATCGAGCGAAGACCCGCTCGCTCACACAGCGGGGATGCATCGCTGGATCCAGGGACAAGGTAAGTAACTTACCAGGAGAAGGTAAGCCGCGCCGCTGCACGCTCTGCACATCTACCCCAAGCTTGACTCGGGGATCCCGATCCTAGCATGGAAAAACCACCCGAGTCACGCTTGGGGATACCGCTAAGGAGGTTAAATTTAGTTGCCAGGCGATAGTTGCCTTGGCTAATTGTTAGGAGATCCCCCCAATTCTGGAATTGCTGCACTTCTCTCTTCTGTCACTAGGTGGCCTGGTATCTGGTGACATTGGATAAGACAAGGGCATGGCAAGGATAGATTATGAATGAATGGGGTGTCTTAGCCGATGTGCAGGGATTTTCTTGAATACCTTGGCCTGCCGGGAGAGCCTATTTATTTGTTTTGGAGTCAGGTGATTGGGGTTCTGTGCCACCTGGGCGGCTGTCTGGGTGGACGTGTGTTATGTCTTCCGGGCTTCTAGGCCATAAGCCTTGGGCCTATCCCAGGGACATCTGGCTGCTAGGCAGTCTGAGGGTCTATCTAGAAGCAGGAGTGCAGCGTAAGGTTGGGACTGCAGGCTTGTAGTTCAACCAGAAGTAGCGGTTCTGCCGGGGAATCAGTCATGGTCGGAGGTAGAGGGGAAGCTGTCACCACTAAGGGACCCTCCACCTTGCTCCTGGAGAACACTGTGAGTTAGTTAGGGCCAGTAGCAGAGCAGACTTCTCACCAGCTCGGGCCGGTGAAGAAATGGGAAAACTTCAGCAGGTGGCAAGTCAGGGAACCAGCGGGACAGAAGAGGTGACGCTTGTGGAGCATCAGTGAGTGCCAAGCCAGGGACCTTGCGTGTCAACAGGGTTGACACTTAAAGAGTATCTGTGAGTGCCAAGCCAGGGACCCAGCAGGGAAGTGGGGTGACACTTGAGGAAGATACTGTGTGCTAACAGTGGAAGAGCTCAGAGGATCTAGTGGCTATTGGATCAGAATTTTAGTGTTAGAGACTGGGAGCTCATTGAGTGAAGACCCACAGTAAGTGATTGTGGAATAAGCTGAGAACTGTTTGTGTTTCAAATAAATACAATTACAGTTAGTAACTTCTACAAGATTGCTGCCATAGGAGACAGCGTCCTACCTATTCAGAGGTGGTGTCCGGCTTCACCTGTAAAGCTGTCTGCCTATAGAAGTCTCAGAGTCTGCCAATAAACACTGCATCTACCTAAGGATGTCCTGGCCCTAACCCTCTCTCCCGTAGTTCTGTTCAAGAGACAATAAATCTATTTTCGCATTCTAAAAGTGTCTGTCCACCGTTTTATCTTGCATTACACCCACCATGCCTTGTAGCCCACTCTACACAGTAGGATGTCAGGTGTCCCTGACTCTGGAGGTCATCATTAGGCCTAAAGGGCCCAGGACTTTGCTACATGTAAATTGTCATACGTCTGTCTAGCCTGTTTGTCACAGTGCATTTAAAGTATTTAAATGCTGCATTTATGTGCTGTGAGACGTGACCTAAGAAGAGGATTGACAGTGTGCCAGAATAAACTCTATCCTTTGATGCAAGATATCATATGTATGGCTAAACCTAAACTCCCTTCGGTGAAAGGAGGAGAAAGTAAGGATAACATTCAGTGGTGGCTGGTGCTCCATCTGTCAAAGACCTGACCACAGACATCCCCCCATCGCTCCAGCCCACCACCCCACACTAACCCTCCCCCTGTCGCTCGTGCCTGCCACCGCACAACATATCCCCACCCCGGTCATGGCTCTCTTGCTCAGTCCTGCACTTACCCTATGCAGACCATGGCTGCGGCAGCAGCTTCCCCCCTCTGTCTCCTCCGTGTCCCAGACGTCGCTTCTCCTCCAGGCCAGTCGGGTCTTTAGACTTCCAACCAATTGTTTCTTAGGACTCTGTCCAATGGGGTATAGGACACGCTTCTTGATTGGCTGGGAAGAGAAACAGGAAGACATTAACAAATACTAATTTGCTAATGTCACACAACAGGGGGGCCTTCGGTTGCAGTGCTCTGCGCCCCGAACCCACCCTTTTTTAAGCAAATTAGAGCCTCTGGCTCTAATCACGTGCTTCAAAACAAAACAAAAAACATTCCATGCGCCCTGCATGGGGGGGGGGGCGCCTTGCCACTGGTGACATTACATAAACAGCCTTATCCCTCCCCCAATTTTAGGACTTGTTGTCCAGGAGGGTGAAAATAATTGCTTGCAATTTCAGTAGTGTTATTATTAGACTTTATCAAAAAAGATGGGAATGCATTCTCTCCACCCCCCTCACAAGTATTAAATGTGCCACCCAGGCCTCAGATTCTTGGTAGAAGGTTCTATTCACCTCTAAAAAACAGCCATTCCCAACCAGGGTTTTTTTTTTTTTGAATACTAGGGTTCCTCCAGAGGTTGCTAGAGGTTCCTTGAGCTGTGGCTGATTGATGCTGCATGCATAGCTCCATGGCCAATGCCACTTGGTTTAGTTAGTCGCATGACACCAAAGATCTTTAAAGCTACTTGTGAGGCTGGGTTCACACTATACTACACACAACTTTCATCCTACTTTGCTCTGCGACATTGGTCCTACATTGATCCTACATTGGTCCTACATCCATCCCACTTTCATGAACAGGATACTACTTTGAACTGACTTTGTGATAGTCTGACTTGTTCTTTGACCAATCAAAACAATCCCAGAGTGAGATAAATTCCTTTTACTGCTGCTGTAATCACATGTCGGATGTCTGGTAAGGACAAGTCTCCTACTTTGGTCCGACTTCAATGATATTCAATGGGCTGAAGTAGGATCAATGTCGGACCAAATTAGTACAGGGAGCGTTTTCAAAGTCGGACCGACTTGTGTCGGACCAGTTAAGACGGCTCTCATAGGGAAACATTGATTTTCACACGTCATGCGACATGAGCTCCTAATGTCGGAGCGTTTGTCGGACAAGTGTGAACCCGGCCTAAAGGGGCATTTTTCCCATTAACCACCAATGTAAGGGTAATTTCCACAGTAATCCCTGATTCATTTTAGCAGGGGTTCCCTGAGACCTGACATGTATTCCAAGGAGAAAGCTGTTATAGACCAGCGTTCATTTTGTCACTGAAAATATTTTCGCTGACTAAATTAACACTGTTTTAGTTGACTAAAATACGACTAAAACTAAAATAATTGCAGATGACTAAAATACGACTAAAATGGCATTCAGTCAAAAGACTATGACTAAAACAAAATCCAAATTTTACATACCAATCAATACTGCAATACCATATAAGAAAATAACTAGGGAGCATTTACTAAGCTGCTGAAAGAAAAAAATATTTTTTCTAATATTTAACCACTTAAGGACCGAGCCTCTTTCTGAGATTTGGTGTTTACAAGTTAAAATCATTTTTTTTTGCTAGAAAATTACTTAGAACCCACAAACATTAGATATATTTTTTTCTAACACCCTAGAGAATAAAATGGTGGTCTTTGCAATACTTTCTATAACACTGTATATGTGCAGTAGTCTTACAAGCACACTTTTTATTGGAAAACAATGCACTTTTTTGCATTAGAAAATAAGACAACAGTAAAGTTCGCCCAATTTTTTTTTTATATTGTGAAAGATAATGTTACGCCGAGTAAATTGATACCCAACATGTCACACTTCAAAATTTGCACCCGCTTGTGGAATGGTGACAAACTTTTACCCTAAAAAATCTCAATAGGCCACGTTTAAAGAATTCTACAGCTTGCATGTTTTGATTTACAGAGGGGGTATAGGGCTAGAATTATTGCTCTGGCTCTAATGATCGTGGCAATATCGCACATGTGTGGCTTGAACACCGTTTTCATTCATATGCGGATGCTACTGCCATATGCGTTCGCTTCTGCACACAAGCTTGGCGGGAGTTTAATTTTTATATGTAAGTATGTAAAGGGCTAGTATGTAAACATCCCTTGTAATAAAAAAAAAAGCATGACAGGACCTCTTTAATATGAGATCTGGGGTCAAAAAGACCTCAGATCTCATATTTACACTAAAATGCAATAAAAAAAAAGTCCCTTTAAGAGCTATGGGTGGAAGTTACATTTTGACGTCGCTTCCGCCCTGCAATGGTATGGAGACGGGTGGGGGCCATCTTCCCCTCACTCATTTCTATACCTAACAGGGAGAAGGACGCGATTGCCTATGCCGCTGCCATCGGTTCCGGTAAGCAGAGAAGGCCACCGGAGCGTATATATAAATATATATATATTTTAAAGTTGAACTTCTGTTTGTCAAACAGCAATATTTTTTTTGTTTATGAAACTTTTTTTTTATTTATAAAGATGTAATATATCACAATGGCGAAATCTGTGTCTGTCCAAACCTTAAAGGGGTTGTAAAGGTTTGTTTTTTTATTTTCTAACTAGGTTACTTTAAGCTAGTGCATTGTTGGTTTACTTACCTTTTCCTTCCATTTCCCTTCTAAATGTTTTTTTTTTTTTCTTTGTTTTCTTGGTCTGAATTTCTCACTTCCTGTTCCTCCTCAGTAAGATGTTCAGTAAGCTGTTCTAAATGACTTTCCACCGCTCGATGATGGTGGAAAGCTTAGTGAGGAGAAACAGGAAGTGAGAAATTCAAACAAAGAAAAAAAACATTTAGAAGGGAAATGGAAGGAAAAGGTTAGTGAACCAACAATGCACTTGCTTAAAGGAACCTATTTAGAAAATAAAAGACGAACCTTTACAACCCCTTTAATACCATAAATAATAAGTGAATAAAAAAAAAATGAGCTAATATTATGACAGCAGATAAAATGGTTAAGGGAACACCCCACTGTATGGTCCCACCACTAATCAAAATTAATAAGTATAAATTATTATTATTATTATTATTATTATTATACAGGATCTACAGAATCTCACAAAAGTGAGTATACCCCTCAAATTTTTGTAAATATTTTATTACATACCCCACTTTTAAGTACACAATGGGGGTTACTTACGAAAGGCAAATCCAATTTGCACTACAAGTGCAAATCATGTGCCAATCATGTGCAAGCTAAAATGCTGTTTTTTTATTTTCCTTGCATGTCCCCGTCGGATCTACAGCGACTGCACTTCCAAGTGCACTTTGCACTTGTAGGCCTGGATTCAGATAGAATGGCGTGACTATATGCAAGGCGCATATAGTCATATATCTCATATACGCTACGCCGCCGTAACTTTGAGAGGCGAGTACTGTATTCAGAAAGAACTTGCGCCCAAATTTACGGCGGCGTAGCGTAATTCAAAGCCTGCTTAATTCAAAGTAGGCTGGTAGGGGGCGTGTTGTATGGTAATGAATCGTGACCCCACGTAAATGACGCACCTAACGAAAGGTGCATGCGCTCACATGCTCAGGATCACGTCTAACTTACGCCGGCTTAATGTTTAGTCGACGTGAACGTAACCTACGCCCATCCCCATTAACGGATGACTTACGCAAACGACGTAAAAAACGACGCTGTTTCGACGTTTCCGATGACAATACCTAACATGACTTACCCCTGCTTTATGAGGGGTAAAGTTACGCTGGTCGGACGCCTTACGTAAACCGCATATTTTAATACGCCGGGCGCAAGTACGTTCGTGAATCGGCGTATCTAGCTCATTTGCATATTCGACGCGGAAATCAACGGAAACGCCACCTAGCGGCCAGCGTAAATATGCACCTAAGATACGACGGCGTAAGAGACTTACGTCAGTCGTATCTTAGACAAATTCCGGCGTATCTGATTCTTTGAATCAGGCGCCGAGATACGACGCCTCACATTCAGACTTACGACGGCGTATCTGGAGATACGCCGTCGTAAGTCCTTTGTGAATCCGGGCCGTAGTTTGCACTTGTAGTGCAAAGTGAATTTACCTTTAGTAAATAACCCCCAATGGTTTATTTACTATAGCTGGATAGTACAAAATCAGGCTCACTTCTGCATAGAAACCAACGAGCTTCCAGGTTTTATTACCAAAGCTTAATTGAGCAAGCTGGGGTTAGAAGCTCATTGGTTTCTATGCAGAAGTGAGTCTGACTTTGCACTCTCCAGCTATCGTAAATAAACCCTATTGTGTACTTAAAAGGGGGTTATGCCTGTATATCTTTTCTCTTTCAATACATTTTTATTAAGATTCAAAATAAGGTTACATCATTTTCAAATAATGTCTGAAATATTAATAGCCCTAATGGGCGATGCACATCTTTTTGCATAAGAAGAACAGCCAAAATTGTAGAAGCAAATCACATTTTAAATAGCTGATTGGCATGCAGTCTGAGAGGGTAAAAAAAAAGGGAAGGGAAAGGGAGGGGGGGGTGAAAATTGTTCAAAGCCATTACATACATTAGTTTCACACCAAAGAGAAGGGCTGGAGCTAAGGGGAGCTCCGAACCAGGCCTCCCGGCACCCCACATGGGATCATACTGTGCCAAGAGCATGGTCCCGGCCCCCTCACACCCCCGCCCCACACCCAAGCTACTATTGCTGATGTGGGTGAGAAAAATATATTGTCGAAGAGGAGAGGGAGAGGGGAAGAAAAAAAAAAAAGGGGGGCCTGTATATCTTTTCATGTGACAACACTGAAGAAAATGACACTTTTCTACAATGTAAAGTAGTGAGTATACAGCTTGTATAACAGTGTAAATTGGTTGTCCCCTCAAAATAACTCAACACACAGCCATTAATGTTGGCCCAAAGTGTCATTATTTTGTGTGGCCAACATTATTTTCAAGCACTGCCTTAACCCTCTTGGGCATGGAGTTCACCAGAGCTTCACAGGTTGCCACTGGATTCCTCTTCCACTCCTTCATGATGCAATCATGGAGCTGGTGGATGTTAGAGACCTTGCACTCCTCCACCTTCTGTTTGAGGATGTACCACAGATGCTCAATAGGGTTTAGGTCTGGAGACATGCTTGGCCATTCCATCATCGTTTCCCTCAAACCATATATGGTTCACACTGCTCCAGCAGTACTCAAAAACAAAAACAAGACGCTTCCATAGTGAAGTACAAAAATACTGTTTAATAAGCAAGCAATCAGGGATGAATCACGTGATGACATCACCGTCACAGGCCCCACCCAAATCATACAGTGGGGTCTTCCCTTAACCATTTGAGCTGCTGTTATTATATAAGCACTGAAAATGTTTTTAGAATTACCTGCTTAGCGTATGTATCTTTTCTCTTAGTGCTGGCAGCTTTTCTTTTGGTCAAGCACATTTTTCCTCTTTTTCTTTTAGTTGTATAGACAATAACATGTTATTAGATTTTTTTACTCCAGGAGTATATAATGAATTTGGCAATTCTAGAGAAATGCTTAAATACAGTAGGTCGAGTCCAACCTGTCGCTTGTTCTTTTAGTCTTTTTGTAAAAATGCATTAAAAAAATGAATTGTGTATAAAAGGTACTATATTGAGGTTTGTTGAATCATACTTAGTGTAGAATAACAAGCTTTAAATTAAATACACATGTGCAAGTTTATTGTGTAATAGTATGTAAGGCAATTTAGCTTTCCAAGTTAATATAATCTATTTCTACACATCCGATTGCAACACTGTCCAAGGCACAAAGCATTCACGGTAGGCGTTCAATAGGTTTTAGCAAGTAGTTTGCCAAATCTCATGAGAAAACAATTTTTCCAGGATCTACAAAGATATTTTTTTATTGATACATTAAAATATGTGTATAACTAAAGTCTGAATACTAAAAAATGTAACCACATTATTAGTAATATTTTTTGCATCTCAAAATGCTGTCCTCTTTTAACTATTTCCTGTTCATTGCACTTACTCCAGCATTGGATTCTTATTATTGCTTTGTGGGGGCTTACTAATGGTGACAATGGTGAAACATGCCTGCGCAATGTTCATTGGCATAGCCATTTGAAATCTCCATTGGAAGCCTGTGACAGGGTGACAACACAGGCAACAGTGAGCATTGTCACCCCCTAACAGAAAGTACCTGATACCTGAACAAAGATCTTCATGACATGATAACCAGATATAGTGAAGGTCTGCATCCCTGCTATGTGGAGGCAGCCCTGACCACCAAACAGACTCTGGAGCATAGGCGTGCGCACAGGGTGTGCCAGGTGTGCCCAGGCACACCCTAATCACCCTATGCAGCACAGATTCCCCCTACTGCCCTGGCTCACATATTTCCCTTCTGCAGCGCTGCCAGCTTCCCTCCTCTCTTATCGGCTGTTGCTGCTGGGATGTTTATGGAGTGGGGAAGGGGCCAGTAAATATGTAATTTACCGGCCCCTTCCTTTTCTGAATAAACACCATGAGTGATCGTTAGTGTGTGTTTGGGCTTTGGGGTGCACACTCTAATGCAATAGGCTGCGCACACCTATGGTTATTTCCCTATCCAAATTTATTTGCAGAGTACTTGTCATGCTCTTACCAACATTTTGCTGCCATTTGCAGCCCTCTAGCACTTTCCATTCATTTTTTAGAGACATTTTAGTAGTCAAAAGTCCAGGTCCCCATTGACTTCAATGGGGTTCGGGTTCGGGGTCAAGTTCGGGTCCCGAACCCGGACTTTTTTCCGAAGTTCGGCCGAACCCGTCAAACCCGAACATCCAGGTGGCCGCTCAACTCTACATGTAATTACAATTTAATCTTGATATAATAGTTCACAGCAGGGCATTCCAGCGCCCACCAAGTCTAACTGTGAGGGCTTACAGTGTTGTGGCAACACCAACATCTAAGGCCCAAATTTCTGCAGAGTGTATACGGCAGGCCCCTACTTTCACAAGCATCCAACTTACAAATGACTCCTACTTGCAAACAGAAGGAGACAACAGGAAGTGAGAGGATATCTACCCCTAGGAAGGGAAATTCTCTCCTGTAAGAGGTGTCTCCTCTCCACTGATTCTTTATCACCAATCCTTGCTTCACTAAAAATCCTACATTTTCAAAAAAAAATTGTCATTGGGACAGAAAGTGAGGTGAAATCTTCTGAACAGGTGCACAGACAGGAAAACAAATGTTACAGGGGTGATAACCCTTCCCCATGTCTTCCAAAAATCTTAAAAATAGATTTTTTTGGCTGGAGCTATGCTTTAAAAATGTAACAGCTCAAAATTACAGTCCCTGTCTTGTTTGCACCACCTGTACACTGCTGTTCAGAGTATATAGGGCCTGGGGGCCCCACATCTTTCCTTTTTTTAATTTGGGTGCGGGGTTCCCCTTAATACCCATACAAGACCCAAAGGGTCATGCCATTTTTCTCAATGATTTTCATCCATATTGCCGGGACCAGACATTGCATTAAAGCCACAAGCAGTTTTAAATTACTTTTTTCCTATAGAAATGTCATTTTGTGCAGGGACAGTTCTAAACACGGGAAACATGTGCCACTTCAGACATACTATAGACACCCAGCAGGTACGACATTTAAAGGAATATTTCACTTTTTTTTCACTTTAAGCATCATTAAAATCACTGCTCCTGAAAAAACATCAGTTTTTAAAACTTTTTTTGCATTGATACATGTTCCCTGGGGCAGGACCCGGGTCCCCAAACCCTTTTTAGGACATTAACTTGCATATTAGCCTTTAGAATTAGCACTTTTGATTTCGAACGTTCGAGTCCCATAGACTTTAACCAGGTTCTAAAGTTTGCACGAACATTCGGTCCTTTCGAAGGTTCTGATGCGAACCAAACCGGGGTGTTTGGCTCATCCCTAATTGCGAGGTATGGAAAAAATTTAGAGCACACAGATGTGGGATAGAAGTGTATAAATAGCTGATATCTAAGGACAGACAGAAATATGAAGGGCCCCAAGTATATCCATGAAGAGTTCCCAGGAGTATTTCTAATTAAAGAAGGGAAAGACACAATAAGGCATTGGAGATAATCTATACAGTGGAACCTTGGATTACGAGCATAATCCGTTCCAGGAGAATGCTCGTAATCCAAAGTACTTGCATATCAAAGCGAGTTTGCCTATAGAAGTCAATGGAAACGAAAATAATTTGTTACGCATTGACTTCAATGGCATGCAATACCGCATGTGGCCAGAGGTGGGGGGTTCCGGAGAGCCTCGGAAACACCCGGAAAGGCCCAAAGGACAGCTTGGCTAAACTTGGAAAGACTTGGGAATGGAGTATTTCCGAGATTTTCCAAGCATTTCTGAACGGCTCCGAGTGTCTCAGCTCGGCTCTGGCGCCCCCCACTTTAGGTTAAACGCCGTACTGCACACCGCTTTGGCTTGAATCCTGCTCATTTTACAAGACGACACTGGCAAACCGAGTCAGCATTTTTTTAAATACAGTGCTCCTATTGTGAAACGCTTGTTAACAGCGCTACTCGCAATCCAAGGTTCCACTGTATACTGTATCGGGATAGTCTATTGCTGATACTATCCTTGGATGCTGCAATTGATCTCCAGAGAGGCCTACTGGGATCTTTAAGCAGATGGTAAAACATGTAGGATCTTAAAAAATATAAACAAAAAAAAACCACAATGCTTTTTGTTAGTAATCCCATCATTAAGGCCCCTTTCACATTGAGGCGTTTTTCATGTGGTACAGCGCTAAAAATAGCGCCGCTATACCGCATGAAAAAATCATGCCCTGCAGCCTTCAATGTGAAAGCCCGAAGGCTTTCACACTGAAGTGGTGCGGTAGCAGGACCGCTCCAAAAGTCCTACTAGCCGCATCTTTGGAGCGGTATAGGAGCGGTGTGTTTAGCGGTCCTATACCGCGCCTTCCCATTGAAATCAATGTGAAACCGCGGTATTAACCCTTTTTCGGCCGCTAGCGGGGGTTAAAACCTCACCGTTAGTGCCCGAATATCGCGGTAAATACGACGGTATAGCAGCGCTACAAATAGCGCGGCTATACCGTCGCCGCGGCTCCACCGCCCAATGTGAAAGCAGCCTAAGTGCTCTTTAAAGAGGTGCCTTTAGTTCAAGACTATATACAGTATTTTCAGTGAAGTTATTGGTTAACCTAATATAAATTAAAGTGTCCAAAGGTAATTGTGTTGCTTCCTCAATATAGTGCCCTCTTCCTTGAATGAATGGTAGCCTTTGTCTGCCTGTGTTTGATAACATTAGGATTATTTGTGAAATCCCTAAAAAGCATTGGATTTTTGTATACTTTGATTTTATGGTTCTGTATTATTACACCCCCCCGCCCCCCCCCCCCCCATCCTGCTTCCACTGCACAAAGGGACAGAGTGCAATGACGACAGGCAACATGTGTCTGTGTGGTAGCTCTTCTCATCCCCTGCTCGCCCTGTATTCTTCTCCTCCCTCCATCCTGGCAGCGGCCGTAAGAAGGGGGAGAGAACTTGTGCTACTGCCTTGCACACTGGGACATGTAGTCCTCCGGGGAGACTGCTGCACTTGTGGGATTGATAAGCAGAAGTACAGATCCCAAGGAGGAGATAGGAGAGCACTTTTATTGTACTGCCCGGGAAAGTTCAAGGCTTTTGGTGCCTGGAGTTTCAAGAGAGAGGATAGCCCACCAGACGCTCAGCAAGCAGAGACCTGATGCAAAGGCTACTGTAGGTCAGTATCATCCACAATTAACAGCACATGCAGTGTCACCACATGAGGGCTGGAAAATATGTCCACCATCCACTCACTTTGCTGTTCGCCGGAAACTCCAGGGAGAGACTGAAGGGGCCCCTTCCATCAGACACCTGCAGCTGTAACCTGGGATTGGTGAGAGGGCTGTCAGCCCATTACTGACACCGTTAGCAGAGACTGAGTTGGCAAGGGTAGGCCACCAACTACACCTCACACACACTGCATCCATACCCGCTTTATATAGTACTCCGGTTTAAGCTTTATTGAATCTATACCTAAAATGTACCATTGTTTTACCGAAATGTACCATCATTATCACAAACCAAGCCATGAAGTCCAAGGAACTGTCTGCTGACCTCCGAGACAGGATTGTATGGAGGCACAGATCTGGGGAAGGGTGCGGAAACAATTCTGCTGCATTAAATGTCCCAATAGGCACAGTGGCCTCCATTGTCTGGGCTGTAACATAACAAAATGTGGAAAAATTTAAGTACTGTGCACCGTATGAACTGATAATTTTTCTTTTATCCTAGTTTTTAGTTTACCGTATTTGTCGGCATATAAGACGACTGGGCGTATAAGACGACCCCCTAATTTTCCAGGAAAAATGTTGGTTTTGGGATATACTCGCCATTTAAGACTACCCCCTTCCTTCTAGTCTTTCTGGAAGCTGAGGGGTAGCCAGAACTGCTGACAGAAACAGGCTTTTTTCAAATCTCACTGTGCCATTACATTACATTACATGCCTTACTGTGCCATTACATCACTTGTCCCCACTGTGCCATCACTTGCCCCCACTGTGCCATCACTTGCCCCCACTGTGCCATCACTTGCTTCCACTGTGCCATCACTTGCCCCCACTGTGCCATCACTTTCCCCCACTGTGCTGTCACTTTCCCCCACTGTGCCGTCACTTTCCTCCACTGTGCCGTCACTTGCCCCCACTGTGCCGTCACTTGCCCCCACTGTGCCGTCACTTGCCCCCACTGTGCCGTCAGTTTCCCCCCACTGTGCCGTCACTTTCCCCCACTGTGCCAACAGTGCCATCACTCACGTTTTGCTGATTTGACTTCCAGGCCGGTGACAGTCTCCGTCTGCTGCGAGCGTCTATGATTTGAAAGCCGCTCCTTCTCCTCAGACTGTCCTGTGACAGGCGGAACACAAATTTTCCCAGCAGCGCCTCTGTTCTGTGTTCCGCCTATCATGGACGTCCTCTTGTCCGAGGATGAGAAGGCATCTGTTATGGGAGGAACACAGAACAGAGGCGCTGCTGGGAAGATTTGTGTTCCGCCTATCACAGGACACGCTGAGAAGAAGGAGCGTCTTTTAAATCATGGATGCTCGCAGCACGGAGACTGTCACCGGCGTATAAGACGACCCCCGACTTTGGATGCATTTTTTTGTATCTAAAAAGTCGTCTTATACGCCGGAAAATACATACTAGTTAACTGATTTCCTTTAAAAATGATTAAAAATAGATAAAAAACAATCATATAATGTGCCTACAGTTTAGTTTCGTTTTTGCCGTTGTTTCCTGGTTCTCTGATGTACAGAGACAAAGAGCCAATAGAGGGCAGTGATGCTTTGTAAAACGAAACTGGATTGGTGCTGACACACAGTAATCACACCTCCTTGATTAGTCACCACAGTGAGAAATCTCCCAGTACTGTGGTGATCAGGAAACAGACAACCAGGAAGTGTCCAGAACAGAGAGGAATTACAGCAACATAAAAGCAAAAACGAACAATGAGGACATGAAACCAGGACTGCAGTAAGGTAAAGGAAGCTATTTAGCTAAAAAAAAAAATCCTTTAGTGACCCTTTAAGGACATCTATTGGGGAATCCCAGGTCACTAGAACTAGTGTCCCTATTGGAAAAATTTCCCTTCTATGACTTTTCTAGGGACAACCCAAAATGTGGGATTTTCTTTTACTTTCACTTTCAATGATAATAGTAAACAGGACAAATAGAGAGGGTTAATCTCCCTAATGGGGACACAGACATCAATACAAACTGTAGGTATTCTAATCCCTCTCCCCTCTATCCAAAACTAAAAAAAAGTTTTGCCTTTTGTTATACTTTAAGTAGGTATAAGGTTTGAGGTTTCAATTGAAGTGTTGCATTACCCTTGTATAGGGAATCACATTGTTTAGACAGCGCTTGGTTTAACACTTAGCAAATCTGTTACATTTTCTGAGCATTCTATATTATATGAAACATGAAATGACTCTGTTGGGGGAAGTCCCTTATGTTGGAACAGTTGATAACTTCATTAACTGTCTGCTTTGTGGAGACTTTCTCTGGAAATACAAATGACTGTAGTTACAGTACATGTTGCCGAGAATGTGTTTCTAGCACGACAGCATCGCGCTGATTCTCGGCGACATGGTGCCGACATCTCGCACTCGCTGGAATAGACAAAGCACATTCCAGCGAGCGCGTCATAGAAGCGACGGGGATCCGACTTGGATTCCCACCAATTCTAGGTGTGGCATTTGGTATGCATTCCTGAGAGGGAGAACTCCACACCAATTTTTAAATAAAAAACTGACATGGGTTCCTCCCCCCCAGGAGCATACCAGGCCCTTAGGTCTGGTATGGGTTGTAAGGAGACCCCCACTACGCCGAAAAACCGACATAGGGGGTCCCCCTACAATCCATACCAGACCCGTGTCCAAAGCATGCTACCCGGCCGGCCAGGAAAGGAGTGGGAATGAGCGGCCCCCCTCCTGAGTCATACCAGGCCGCATGCCCTCAACATGGGGGGTCAGGAGCTCTGGGGCAGGGGGGCGCACTGCGGGGCCCCCCCACCCCAGAGCACCATGTCCCCATGTTGATAAGGACAGGGCCTCTTCCCGACAACCCAGGCCCCCAGATACTGGCCCCCCACCCTAAGTGAATGGACATCGTACCCCTACCCATTCACCTGGAGGCAGAGTGTTAAAGTTAATAAACACACGACACAGGGTTTTTAAAATAATTTATTAGTCTGCTCCGGGGGCCCCCCCTGTCTTCTTTAGCTCTTTTAGCAGGGGGGCTTCTTCTTCCACTCTCTGGGGGGGTCTTCTGCTCTCCGGGGGGTCTTCTCACAGAAGAGTGTGCTGGCCGCCTGCTAGTAACTGAGCTAACACACAAAGATAGCGGGCGGCCAGCGCTGAAGGAGAAGGCACCGGACAGTGCTAGAAGAACCGGGGTGCGCCGAGTCAACAGCGGAGAGCGGTGAAGATAGAAGAAGACCCCCCGGAGAGCGGAGAAGACCCCTGAGAGCGGAGAAGACCCCCCGGCTAAAAGAGCTAAAGAAGATGGGGGGCCTCCGGAGCAGACTAATAAATTATTTTAAAAACCCTGTGTCGTGTGTTTATTAACTTTAACACTTTGCCTCCAGGTGAATGGATAGGGGTACAATGTACCCCATATCCATTCACTTAGGGTGGGGGGCCGGTATCTGGGGGCCCCCTTATTTGATTCTGATTCTGATAAGCCCCGCAGTGCGCCCCCCTGCCCCAGAGCACCAAACCCTCCATGTTGAGGGCATGCAGCCTGGTACGGCTCAGGAGGGGGGGGCGCTCGCTCGTCCCCACTCCCTTCTTGGCCGGCCGCGTAGCGTGCTTTGTATACGGGTCTGGTATGGATTGTAGGGGGAACCCCTACGTCAGTTTTTCGGTGTAGGGCGGGTCTCCTTACAACCCATACCAGACCTAAGGGCCTGGTATGCTCCTGGGGGGGGAACCCATGTCGGTTTTTTATTTAAAAATTGGCGTGGAGTTCTCCCTCAGGAATGCATACCAAATGCCGCACCTAGAATTGGCGGGAATCCAAGTCGGATCTCCCGTCGCTTCTAAGACGGCTTCGTCTCCATCGCGGCAAGCCAGCTCGGCGCTGGCTCCCGCGATGGGGCTCATAGGTGCTCAATCTCGCCGAGAAAGGGAGCGAGATTGACACAATATCGCGGTCACCCACTGTATCCTGAAAAAATAAAAACGAAAAAAGTAGTATATTTTAGTTGTTTAACCACTTCCCGCCCAAGGACGTCATATGACATCCTGGACTTTCAGTGGGGATATCTGAATTCAGATATCACTATTTTCAGCCGGCAATTCTGTGCACCATAAGAATGATCATAGCGGCAGTTCCGACGCTTAATCGTTATTATAGGTGACGAAGGAGACATCCCCCTCTCGCTGCCATCCTGTACTTCTTCGGGCTCTCTCGTGCCATCGGGGACCCCGGAGAAATGATCGGTTGGCGCCGGATGAGAAGCATAGAGATTTCTGGTAACCAGATGGTCACCAGTCATCTCTATGACCTTCAGAGGTCCGGGCGCGATGTTATGGCGTCACGCCCGGGTACCCGGAAATAAACAAAGCCGCTATTGCGGCTGACAGCATGAGATCGGTGAATTTTTTTTCACAATCTCATGCTTTCCAGCCTGGAGGAGAGATGTGGGGTCTTATTGACCCTGCATCTCTCCATAAGGAGGACCTGTCACAATATATTCCTATTACAAGGGAAGTTTTCATTCCTTGTAATAGGAATAAAGGTGATCAAAAAAAGTGAAAATGTAAAAAAATGTGAAAATAAATAAATAAATAAAAAAAACGATTTAAAACGCCTCTGTCCTCAGCAGCTCACACTCAGAAGCGAACAAACAAGCAAGTCCCGCCCACATATGTAAACGCCGTTCAAACCACACATGTGAGGTATCGCCATGTGCATTAGAGCACGAGCAACAATTCTAGCACTAGACCTCCTCTGTAACTCTAAACTGGTAACCTGTAAAAAATAAATAAGCGTTGCCTATGAAGATTTTTAAGTAGTGAAGTTTGGCGCCATTCCATGAGTGTGCGCAAATTTAAAGCGTGAGGGTGTCTGCTAAAAAAAAAATATATATATATATATATATATATATATATATATATATATAGTGTTTGGGGGTTCCGAGTAATTTTCTAGCAAAAAAAAATGATTTTTGCATGTAGGAGAGGAGTGCTAGAATAGGCCCGGTCTGGAAGTGGTTAAATAACCATGTGAAGTCCAGGAAAATAGTTTGATACTGTCAGTAGGCAGAATTCAATAACACAATGAAAGAGACCTTATGACCTCTTATCTTATGAATTTAACCAGTTCTAGTAATTGTATAATTCCTGTAACACACTCACCTATTAATCCAAAAGAACTGAAATAAATAAAGTCTATAAGAAATACAAAAAAAATCAGTTCAGTCTGAAAACATTTGGAGGATGACTATTTACAGGATTATTGTGCAGTTAATTGAAAAAAGACACATATCCATTGTGTTCAACCAAATTATTTAATACATGTTATACAGCATGTTTATACACCACCATACATAATTGAACAAGCTGAAGTTAGAAGCTGATTGGCTACCATGCACAGCTACCATGCACAGATTTTGCAGTCTCCGGTTTTAGTAAATCAACCCCTATATGTCTGTGTCAGGGTATGTATTTCAATGAAGACAAACAATTGAAAACAACTCACCCATCCGGTCACTAGCTCCACTCTCATATGCTGCCTTAATGCTCAGACATGGCCCCATGCTTGTGAAATCCAAAGAATAAATAGGAAGTCAGCACTCTAGGACAAAGCACTTTCAAATGACATTTATAATCGGCTCATAAAAACAACACAGCCACAACTATAAGTTTCAGACCAAACAACCATCTATCCAGCAAAATTGCTTAACAAAAACATAATTTTAGTCCTCAATAAAACGCAGAGAGAAAATTGTGCTCACTTTTGGGACTTACAAATTATATACCCCTTTCCTTCTGGGTTTAGGAGTGTGTCTATGGGAATGTTTGACCGTTCATCCAGAAGCGCATTTGTGAGGTCAGGCACTGATGTTGGATGAGAAGGCCTGGCTCGCAGTCTCCGCTCTAATTCATCCCTACCTGGTTGAGGTCAGGACACTCTGCAGACCAGTCAAGTTCCTCCACTTCAAACAAACTCATCCATGTCTTTCCATGTCTTCAAGCAGTGGGCCAACTCAATATTGAACAGATGTCCCAATTCTTTTGACAATATAGTGTAGAAAACTCATAACAAGCAGTGCAGTTATGCACAGCAGTCTGTGGCAGTCAATTATGTACAAAGTGAAGTACCGTTCAATGAGGTGGATTTTCGAATTGGTTTTTGGGCACACCGAGCCCTCTCTGTGGGCACGTGAGAAAATCCTGCACGGAGGTGTATCTCGTCCACAGCTCCCCTCCACCTTTACATCTCCCACAAGTCTCTGTGGCCAGGGGTGATGTTTCTAGGATGGGCGTGGACGAGATGAAGGGTTGCCCTGGGTTGGATGGTGACTACTGAAGATGCCCAATCACACACCGTTCTCATGCCTGGGAACTGAGTCGGCTGATGCGTGTGTTATTGGAGTGCTTGTCAGGGCTGGGCTCAGCCCTTAAATTCTCCGTGCTGGCAGCTCAGCTGTCAGCTTATTGCCAGCTCCCATCTCTTCACAGTGATCCACCTGTTGATGATCCTGTTCGTCAGCTCTGCCTACTTAAAGCCTTCCAGTTAATTTGCTCTTCGCCTTCTTCTGTGTTAACATCACTAGAGACTTTCTCCTGTGTTCCTGTTGAAGACCTGCTTGACCGATGTTCCCTCTGGCTACGGATCCTGCTTGCTGTATGTCTACCTTTATCGCTGGCTCTTGGACATTTGGCTAAGCCGACCCGATCCAGTTACTGAACTCTGGCTATGTTTTGACTACTAACTACACAAAAAAAACTGCGCCAATAGAACAAACCAGCAACAGGGTGCCAGAAATTAAAAGAGAAGAACAAAGTCTCTGAGCCCCAAGAATAATAACATAATAGGGGTATAGATATTAAGAAAAGTCCCAAGTTGTATGTAGGGGATCGAGGCAGACCCCGCAAACAGGATAAGCAGCACCACCGTAAAAAAGGCTTCTTGTGAGGAAACCACCACCTAATGGAAAGCCGCTTACCACAACCAAAAGGTTCAAAAGCCTATAAGTAACTCCTTCCCCGAACTGAGGCACCGGACCAGCAGGGACTCCAAAGGGCAGATATCCCAGGCAAGATCACTTCCTCATAAATAGATAGGACCTCGGTTCTAGATTCCCACACCACTGTCATGAAGAAGCATGGCACTAAACTCGTTCATAGGTGTGTTCGCCAAGGACAGCTCTTCAGACCCCCGGGTCTGCTTCTAGACATCAGGAACAGCTGACATAATACTATGCCTATCGCAACACTAAAGCGCATGCAGCAGGGGAACCAATGTTTTGACTACGCTTACTCTGTTTTCCTTTTTATTTTTATTATTAAACAAGTGTGATTTAACTGTACTTCTATCTCTGTCTGATTCATGGTTTCTGACAGTGCTGTGGCAATCGCTGACACTGTTAAAGTAAGTGTATGCGTGGGGAAGTAATGTGTTTAGCTGTGTACACATTTTTTCCGTGCCTCTTCAAATAGAAGCTATTCCTTGGGGACCCTGCTCCCAACATTGCCACAAAATATGAAAGGGCATGGTCAGAATAATGTATATGCTGCCTGTTGTACTCTCTGTCAAAGCTGTCAGAGATGCATTTTCCGTAGCATATGAAGAGAGAATAAATGAAAGCTGCAGATTTCTCATGCTTTGTGTTGGCTTTTCAGGTTTATTTGGCTGGGAAATATAGTTGTATATAAAATGCACTATTTATCTTGCAAAAAGTGTTTCCCAGTGTTAAACCTTTCATCCAATTTCTAAATTGCTGCATTTGTATATTCCAAAGGAAGTATAAAAAAACTGTAGTGATAAAAAAGCACTTGTGAGTTTAACCAATCTCCAATTGTACAATTCTCCTTTAAGGGGGGCCTGCAGGGGGTGTGCCTTATGCCTACATACTTTTGCTAATAGTTGACACTCATTCCTATCTCAGAAAGTTGGGAGGTATGCGTGTGTTAGTACAGTGATCTGTCAGGAGGTTTTTTTCATTCAGTGTACCAGGCTTTAGACTGGACAATAGCCAACCTCACTGGGCAACATTCATAAATACTGGAAAATGGCAAATCTGAAATCAGGTTAAATTTTCAAGAAGATGTGAGAAAATAGAATTAAGAATGTGATTGCTTGCTTTTAGCAACACATCATTTTCCTGTTCCCAGTCTTTATGAATTTGCCGCAATTTGTTTTATTTAAAATTACTTTTACTTAGTTACAAAAAATAAATAAAAATGCAGTTATGTGTGATACTGAACCTTACAAATGCATAGATAGTTCCATAAACAATGAAAATCAATATTGCTAAAAAAAATTAATTATAAAAAATGGGGAACTGTGAGTCACAATGCAAAACATGTATGGGTTTTGAATTAGGGAAATTGTTTATGAGACTGTTTTTTTGTTTACTGTACACTATAGGCCAGATTCACAAAAAACTTCGTCTTTACGTTACACCGCCGCAAGTTTTCAGCATAAGTGCCTGATCCTCAAAGCACTTACCTGTAAGGCTTGCCATCTGGTAAGCTGCTTGTGTTTACGGTGGAGGGCTGGCACTGACTGCATGCATGTCACCTGGTGGTTTGGAGTTTTTTGATCAGCCATTAATACACAAATCAACCTTGAAGTCTCCACCTGCAATATATGAACAATGTCCTATGGGATTTAATCATCACCTGCTGAGTGTTATAGACTTTAAACTATAATCATTGGGCGCGCCTTTTTTATATTTTTATACACTTACCTGTAAACTTGCGGCGGTGTAACGTAAAGCCGTCCGGCGCAAGCCCGCCCAATTCAAATGGGGCGTGTACCATTTAAATTTGGCGCTCCAACGCCAGACGTTCTGCGCATGCTCCGTTCGCAATTTTCCCGACGTGCTTTGCGCGAAATTACGGCGGCCCAATGTGTTTGTGAATCGCGACGTGCGTAACGTACTTACGCCGAAAAAAAAAAAAATCGAATTCGACGCGGGAAGGACGGCCATACTTTAACATAGGCTGTGTAAAGTTAAGGCATGAAAAAACATGACTAACTTTGCGACGAGAAAAAAAGACTTGCGACGACGTAACGAACGCGAAAACCTTTGTGGATCGCCGTAAAACCTAATTTGTATACTCCACGCTTGAAAACTCCACCTAGCGGCGGCCGAAGTATTGCATCCTAAGATCCGATGGTGTAAGTCAATTACACCTGTCGGATCTTAGGGCTATCTATGCGGAACTGATTCTATGAATCAGCCGCATAGATACGACGGTGTATCAGGAGATACGCCGCCGTATCTCTTCTGTGAATCTGGCCCTAAGTACCTTATACTTACTCAGCATGTAAATAAATGAAATCACTGAGAAATATATTAAAGCAGAACTTTACGCAAATATTTTTAATGAAATAAGCTCTTTAAAAAAAATTAGACCTGTGGAAATTAAAGATGAATTCCTTGATTAATCGTTAATTTTTTTGATCGATCAAAATTCTTTTGATCGGTACTAGTGGTGCAATGGATCGTAAATGATTTGTGATCCGAACGGTCCACCATATGCGGATCGGCACACCATGTGATCCGCGGTGCTCCGCTGCTGCCTTGGCTATAGGAAAGGCCGTGGATTCGGCCTAGGTCCCGGAGCGGCGGCCTAGATGAGCCTAGAACGGTGCGCTGATGTCATCTCCCGGCCTCAACTGCTCGTGTTCGGCCGGCTTCTCTGGTAAGACTAAGCAAGCACTAATCTTCCTATACAGTGGGGGAGATGTGGACCATATTACAGTGGGGAGATGTCTGTGGATTACAGTGGGGGAGATTGTGAATATTTCAGTGGGGGTGATTGTGGACATTACAGTGAGGTAAGATGTCTGTGGATATTACAGTGGGGGAGATTGTGGATATTACAGTGGGGATTTGTCTGTGGATATTACAGTGGGGTAGATGTCTGTGGATATTTCAGTGGGGTAGATGTCTGTGGATATTATAGTGGGGGAGATGTCTGTGGATATTACAGTGGGGGGAGATGTCTGTGGATATTACAGTGGGGGGAGATGTCTGTGGATATTACAGTGAGGGGAGATGTCTGTGAATATTACAGTGGGGGAGATGTCTGTGGATATTACAGTGGGGGAGATGTCTGTGGATATTACAGTGGGGGAGATGTCTGTGGATATTACAGTGGGGGAGATGTCTGTGGATATTACAGTGGGGGAGATGTATGTGGATATTACAGTGGGGGGAGATGTCTGTGGATATTAAAGTGAGGGTAGATGTTTGTGGATATTACAGGGGGGGGATGTCTGTGGATGTTACAGTGGGGGAGATGTCTGTGGATATTACAGTGGGGGAGATGTCTGTGGATATTACAGTGGGGGAGATGTCTGTGGATATTACAGTGGAGGAGATATCTGTGAATATTACAGTGGGGGAGATGTCTGTGGATATTACAGTGGGGGGAGATGTCTGTGGATATTACAGTGGGGGAAGATGTCTGTGGATATTACAGTGGGGGTAGATGTCTGTGGATATTACAGTGGGGGAGATGTCTGTGGATATTACAGTGGGGTAGATGTCTGTGGATTTTACAGTGGGGAGATGTCTGTGGATATTGCAGTGGGGAGATGTCTGTGGATATTGCAGTGGGGAGATGTCTGTGGATATTGCAGTGGGGAGATGTCTGTGGATATTACAGTGGGGAGATGTCTGTGCATATTACAGTGGGGGAGATTGTGGATATTACAGTGGGGAGATGTATGTGCATATTACAGTGAGGGGAGATGTCTGTGGATATTACAGTGGGGGAGATGTCTGTAGATTTTACAGTGGGGGAGATGTCTGTGGATATTACAGTGGGGGAGATGTCTGTGGATATTACAGTGGAGGAGATATCTGTGAATATTACAGTGGGGGAGATGTCTGTGGATATTACAGTGGGGGAGATGTATGTGGATATTACAGTGGGGGAGATGTCTGTGGTTATTACAGTGAGGGGAGATGTCTGTGGATATTACAGTGGGAGAGATGTCTGTGGATATTACAGTGGGGGAGATTGTGGATATTACAGTGGGGGAGATTGTGGATATTACAGTGGGGGAGATGTCTGTGGATATTACAGTGAGGGGAGATGTCTGTAGATATTACAGTGGGGGGGATGTCTGTGGATATTACAGTGGGGGAGATGTCTGTGCATATTACAGTGGGGGGAGATGTCTGTGCATATTACAGTGAGGGGAGATGTCTGTGGATATTACAGTGGGGGAGATGTCTGTAGATTTTACAGTGGGGGAGATGTCTGTGGATATTACAGTGGGGGAGATGTATGTGGATATTACAGTGGAGGAGATATCTGTGAATATTACAGTGGGGGAGATGTCTGTGGATATTACAGTGGGGGAGATGTCTGTGGATATTACAGTGGAGGAGATATCTGTGAATATTACAGTGGAGGAGATATCTGTGAATATTACAGTGGGGGGAGATGTATGTGGATATTACAGTGGGGGAGATGTCTGTGGTTATTACAGTGAGGGGAGATGTCTGTGGATATTACAGTGGGAGAGATGTCTGTGGATATTACAGTGGGGGAGATTGTGGATATTACAGTGGGGGAGATTGTGGATATTACAGTGGGGGAGATGTCTGTGGATATTACAGTGAGGGGAGATGTCTGTAGATATTACAGTGGGGGGGGGGATGTCTGTGGATATTACAGTGGGGGAGATGTCTGTGCATATTACAGTGGGGGGAGATGTCTGTGGATATTACAGTGGGGGAGATTGTGGATAGTACAATGGGGGAGATTGTGGATAGTACAGTAGGGGAGATTGTGGATATTACAGTGGGGAAGATGTCTGTGGATATTACAGTGGGGGAGATGTCTGTGGATATTACAGTGGGGGAGATGTCTGTGAATATTACAGTGGGGAGATGTCCGTGGATATTACAGTGGGGGAGATGTCTGTTGATATTACAGTGGGGGAGATGTCTTCGGATATTAGTGGGGGAAATGTCTATGGATATTGCAGTGAGGGGAGATGTCTGTGGATATTACAGTGGGAGAGATGTCTGTGGATATTACAGTGGGGGAGATGTCTGGGAATATTACAGTGGGGACTATATATGGTGGTGATCCGACAAATTTATGTGTGTTATAATCAAAATTAGTCGATTAATCGATTAAAAATAAATAAATTCATCAAACATGAACATTGTAATCAGTAACAGCCTTAAAAAAAATTACCTCTTTTGAGGTGTTGCTGTCATTTCTTTATCCACTTGACCTCCAGAAGAATTGACCTCCTACAATGATCATTGATAATACTGTACACTGACACTGTAATAACACTGATTGTGAAGGGCTTAATATCTAGGCACAAGCAAGGGGTTAACTGTGTGCTCACAGACAACAATGTGTAATGTGTGTGCTTTTGCTTTCTAATCTGGCTATTTTTCTCCCTGCTTATCATAAATTCCATATGATAAATACTATAATGATTAGGGCTGTTACTGATCAAAATGTTTGTGTTCGATTAATCGTTTTTTTTTTAATCGAATAATTTAGATTAATTATAACGCACATACAGATCCAACTACTTTTAGCTGATCTCCTCCTTGCAGGCTGATTCCCAGTGCAGCTACCAACCACTGGAAAAATGGATAGGATACAAAAAACACACAAAGGCAGCGCTCGATGGGAATAGCATTAAAACTTTTATAGTCTTCAAATAGGTAGCAAAATAAATATTGCACTGGAGATGAAATCAGTGTAGCTACATAAACTGTAAAAATGGTGCGAGTAATACCAAACGGTAGCAAAAGTAGTCATAAAAACATGTAGCTAAGTATGATACTGGTATAAAAATGTGTACAACGATACCACTGCTGAATCCAGATGAGGAGAGGTTAACATCAGTCTGTTGATGTCCCGTGAAGGGAACAATCACAACTCCCAGTGGATGGTTGTAGAATCCCAGGTTGATAGAGGGAAGTGTAACAGCCCTTGCGTGTGGCAGGTAGTAAGGTCCCGCCGGCATGCAGATATGAAGGCACAGCAAAGGAGCCCTTCAGATGGACACGGCAAGCCCCGCCGGTGTCCGTGACATCACCGGATCTCCGACGGAACTCCCTGAAGGTCCGGAAGCCAGCGGAGAGGTGAGTACCAATCAAAATAATTTTGATCAATCAAAAATATTTTGATCGATCAAAAAAATTAAAGATTAATCGATTAATTAATAGTTAATTTCCACAGCCCTAATAATGATATATAATTTTAAATGAGATTAGCTTTCAGTACTGTAAGGCTACTAGAGTATATCAATCCTGACAAATAACTGTTATTGTCCTTTTGGTCTTTTAAATTAAATGCCTTGTTTTTGTTTTTTAGAAAAAGCCCAGAAAACAAATGCAATGACCACATCTAAGGATTCATAAGATGTAGTAGTATATTACATTTTTGTTTTCCAATTTGCTGTATGTGACTGTGCTTGTACCTTGTATATTTACTGTGAGCAGTCGGCAGGTGATTAAGATTTCCAGTTTCATTCATGCTGGAAAGCATAGCTCTCACTATACTTCTAACCCCTTTGAGCTACGAGAGCTGCCACTTTAATATAGAGAAGCCATATTGTCATTTATTTGCATCCCCCTCTCTCCTTGTCCATTCACAGAATGCCTTGTATTGTGTGAACCAATACTAATGTAGCACCCTCTAGTGTACAGTCCAGTTGTGAGTAAAATGTATTTGACTCACAGTAGTCTGTGTGAGCCTGAGTAATTGGTTGGGGCTACTGTAGCTCAGGCTGGAAGGCTCTACAAGTCATGCCTCTGGTACCTCCTGGTTCTAGAAGCTACCAGAAGTTTCTAGAAGCTAGTGTGTGGCAGCAAAAGGGTGGATGTAACAGTCAGGGGTTAACGCTGTTACGATATTCCATTCCACCAACCCAAGACAGCTTATCGACACAATCCAGCAGACAGGACCCATTGGATTTCCCCAGAAAACGAGACACACAGCTCTGTTCTCTGGTTCCAAACAAATAACTTTTAATGGCAAACTCAGGCTCTTTTTATACAGTTAGCAATCAAAAAGCATGCTGCAGTAATCGAAGGGACAATGACACACTCCACCCACAACATCGCACGATGGGTACTAACAAGACCCCCTCAATACACATCTTTTGGAGGCAGACTTTCTGGTGCCAGGTCTACATGAGTTAATTACTATAGCTGACAAGGCAGACGTCATGACTCCGGCTCTTTTCACCTTCTATTCAATACACATTCCTTTAGTAAACATAAGTCAGACGTCTGACCTTTAGAGGGTGCTAAGTCACATCACATATTATCATCATATTATCATCAATAGACTTTCACACAATACAGTGGCCCAGATTCAGGTAGATTTGCCCATTAGTTGCACATGTGAAGAGCAGCTGATTTGCTCTGCGCTGGGGCAAATTGGAAAGATTGCCACCTGATTCAGGATTCCTTTTGTCTGCTAACTTGCTCCTTTGTAAGGCAAAAATCAGGGCCTAAGGCAGCGCAAGTGAAAGTGGGTGTGCCCTATGCAAATGATCTTTTTTTCCACTCAGCAGTGGTTTGCGCCTATTTTCAGGGCAAATTCTGCCCAGCTGCTTGCACTGAGCAAATAAATAGGGGCAGACCTGCACAGGTCCTGTGCAAAATTACATCCTGCTTGTTCCACCCCCCCCCCCTGAGCAAGATAATTTTGCCCTTTTTTCTGAGATGGCACCTCCTGATAAGAAAAAAAAAAGAAAAGCAAATTTTGTCTCCGCTGAGATGGATATACTGCTTGCGGCACTGACGCGCCATACTGCCGTTCTTTTTGGTTCAGAGCGGAAGAATACCACCGTAGCCCAAAGGATGGCAATATATGAGGCTATTACATTGGACATAAATGCCCTGGGCATTGAGGAGAGGTCCTGGGAGGACATACAAAAAAAATTTACTGACATGCGTCGTCGAGTCAGGGACAAAATTGTCCTAATCAGAAAGCATAGCAGGGGCACGGGAGGAGGACCAGCCTGCTCTTTACGATTAAATCCAGAGGAGGAGGTTATCGCACAGAGTTTAGCGCTGGAGCAGGTGGAGGGACTCCCAGGCTATGACTCCACTGTTGAGGACTTGGGGACTGGTAAGTTTTTTTTCTCATATTTGCTGTGTATCATGGGAGGGGGTAGAAGGGAACATATGAGGGGGTAGAAGGGAAGATGTAAAAAGTTTTTATTTCTCATATCTGCTGTGTATCATGGGAGGGGGTAGAAGGGAACATGTGATAAGTGTGTTGCTCCAGCAACATTTTTGTTTTGTGTCATCCACAGATGTTGATGATGAGGCTGGGCCATCGTCGGCTGTAGGGCGACCCACGCCATCCCCAGAACATCATGGGGTGCAGTCAGGCCCCCTGCAGATACTGGGCATGTTGGTGGAGGAGGATATCGGCCAGAGTCCATCTAGGGAGGAGGAAGTGGTGGAGGAGTGCATTATCCTCAACCTGGATGAATCTGTGTACCTCCAGGAGGATCCCACCATCCCTGACCTCCCCACCACCCCCCTGACCATAACGTCATCCCCCTCCAGGGCAAGCCCCTCCAGTGTCCCCCCCTCCAGTGTCCCCCCCTCCAGTGTGGCCCCCTCCCCTTCTTCTCCCTCAGTTCATGCCCCAGCCTCTCCTCCAAGGAAGGCTCTATGTAAAACCGGGGGGTGTACCCTCCAGCCTCCGTGAAGGTCTGCAGGAGGAGCAGGCCCGGCAGACCCGCCATATAGGGGACATGGTGGGAGACTTGAGGCGGGTGGCGGACAGCCTGGCATCCTCCTCCTCCTCTCTGCAGCAGGCCCTCACCCTGCATGCTGACCGGGGGATACGAGATACTGAGAGCTTGGAGGAAGTCAGTGCCAACTGTGGAGCCATGGTCACCTGCATGGTCGAGCAGCAGGGCGCCATCGCTTTGCTAACAGCGGAGGTGAGCAGGTTGGCAGGTGCGGTGGAGGCCAACACTGCTGCTGTGCGGGAGGAGGGGAGATTAACCCGGCGGCAGCAGAGGACCAATACCACCCGGCAGCTGCGGATGTTGGCCCAAACCAACAGCGTGCTCACCCGCCTGGCCAACGCCATGGAGGGCATGCAGGCACCACCTGCCAGGAGTGAGGAAGTAGGGGTTGATGCTCCTCCCCCCCTCCATCCCCACCCCATGCTCCATCCCCACCACAGGCTCCATCCTCAGCCCAGGCTCCATCCCTACCACAGGCTCCATCCTCAGCCCAGGCTCCATCCCCACTACAGGCTCAACCACGCAGACTGAGGAGCCAGAGCCGGGGCACCCTTAGCACAAGGATGTCCAAAAAAAAAAAATGTTTTCCTTTTATTTTTTGTATTTTTTACCTATCCCTTGCTGCTCATATAATGAGCTTTTTCTATTTATTTTGATTATGCTTATATTTTTTTTTTGGGGGGGGATATTTTTTTTTTTGCTCAGATTAGGAGCTTTCCTATATTTAGTTTATGCTCAAAGTTTTTTTTTTTTTTTTTTTGTAGTCCCTACACACGGTGAGGAGTGCTGTAGTTGCTCTCCAGCTGACCTGTGGCCATCTGTTGCTAACTTGCCCCTGCTTTTATAAAGTGCAAATTTGCCCCGGCCAAACAGCTTGCGCGCTTTGGGAGCAAAATGCTCCTCACACGCGCAAGTTTATGAATCAGTGGCAGTTCCTAATTTGCATATTTGCTGAGGGAAAACCATGAGAGCGCAAGTTGCTCCCTGAGCAAAATTGCCCCTTAATTGCGCCGGGGCAGAGAAACTGCCTCCGTGCAAAAATGGCACATTTCAGGCTTAGCTTGCTTTCTGGGTCACCCGCAAATTTGCCTGGGAGCAAATCCGTACTTGCGCGGCGCAAATCACACTTGCTCCCGCGCAAGTCGTACCTGAATCTGGGCCAGTGTCAATTAGCATAGCACAATGAAATATCTTAGGAGCCAGACTTAATTAGCACAATAGACAATAGAATACAATCACAGCAAGCTTTATCACTACAACCAGGTAACTACAGCCAGCTGGAGGTGATTATATCTTTCAATTAACATCAATTAACATCTTTTAATTAACCTGTTGAGTTCAGAATCAACAACCAGTAATAGTTCAAGATATTCTGAATATATTGTGGATTATCATTACTGTCCCATCTCATGTAATTCAATATATAATTTCTCATTCATCCTATGCCCCTAGTGGACATAGGATGACCCTAGACCCAAGAGTCATTGGTGAAGCTGAACCAGGAGTACCCCGTATCCTTCAAGAGCCTCTGGGTCCCACGGGCCATACCGTTACAGCGGGGATCTGCATAATCATGGGAATCTGGCCAATCCCCAGGCAGGAGGCCTGGAAGGATGCTTGGGTCAGCCAATAAATATGGTGCAGCCTGGCCAGCAGTGGGTTGCTGTTGGGTGGAAGATGTAGTGCTCAGGCTGTGTCATGGCACCTAAGAGGAGACCCTGGGGCTGAGGGGACACTACCTCCAAACTGGGAGCTGAGGAAAGAGAGAAGCTGAAGAGATGGCTTTTCACTACCTTTCAGTCTCTTCTACGAGACACCCTGCCTAGCATGGGAGGACCTGGACAGCAGCAGACTTGAACAGCAGTCTCTTCCACAGCAGCAGGATTCCAGGGACAGTGTGAGTACCTTTCCACCCCCAGGGCATAAAAGAGAGAAGGCTACCAAAGGCAATATCCAGCAAGCTTTCAAGGGACAGTGGGCCAAATCCACAAAAGGGATACGACGGCGTAACTGCTGTTACGCCGTCGTATCCCTGTTCCTAACTATGGAACTGATCCACAGAATCAGTTTTCCATAGTTAGGCAGAAGATCCGGCATGTGTAAGGGACTTACACTGCCGGATCTTAGGATGCAGTACCGCATCCGCCGCTGGGGGCATTTCGTGTCGAAATGAAGCCTCGGGTATGCAAATTAGCACTTACGGAGATCCACAAAGCTTTTCAGCTTTGTTTTTTCTCCGTAAGTTTTAGTTTGCATACGCAAAATTAGGGCTGCTTTTACAAGTTGTAAAGTTAGTACACCATGTAAAAGCAGACCTTTCTGTCCAGCGACGCGATTTTTTTTATTTATTTATATTTTTTTTCCGCCGTATCTTTTTTTTTTTCCGACGAAACTTTATTGACCCGTCGCAATCCACAAAGCTCGGCGTAACGTAATTTCGCGCTATGCACGTCGGGAAAATGACGTCATGAGCATGCACAGTACGGCCGGCACGTGCCTAATTTAAATGGGAATCGCCCCCATGAAAATAGGAACGCCTTGCGCCGGCGGAATTTAAGTTACACAGCCCAAAATTTCTAGGTAAGTGCTTTGTGGATCGGGCACTTAGGTAGAAATTTTAAGGCAGTGTAACTTAAATGGGAAAAATTAAGTTACGCCGGATCTTTGTGGATTTGGCCCAGTGTCACAGCTAAACCTAATCCCTTGTTCTAGGACACTTTTCAAGGCAGCCAAGTAGGCTGGTATTTTCAGTAGGGGGGACACAGAGCTCCTGCATGTATGGGACTTTGTTAAATTTCACTAAGGGGACACAGAGCTCCTACAAGAGGAATTATTACTGCCAATTCCACAGAGACTGATATTGTTTCCGAGGGAATACAGTCCAGGATTTGCAATCTTTCAGTGTAACGTGTACTTTTGAGTGAAGGAAGTTGCCCTTGAATTGTTTTATCAAGTCTAGTTGGGCATATCTTAATCCCTCTTCCCCATCCAAGTTGTTTTTTTCCCTATAAAACAACAAACAAGCCCATGGACTGATTTATGTCTCCGAGTGAAAGTTGGAAAATGCGCGTTGCCTGGCTGTGCAGGAATGGGGGGACCCAAAAACCCAGCGGCCTTCTATGGGGTAGAGCTACCCTAACAAAACAGACCTATAAATAAAACTATCCCTGTTTAGTAAGTATGATTACTGTTGTAAGATTTACACAAAAAAAAAAATATACAGTAACTAATTAAACAGGGAACAATGAATACACTTCAATGTAAAAAGGGTAAAGCAATATTTTATTGAGTAGTGCAACTTTAAGAGGAAATACAGAAAGGGGTGATAAGCGGTGATATTTTGGGCTAGATTCACAGAACACTTACGCTGGCGTAACTACAGATACGCAGCGTAAGTGAACAAATGCGCCGTCGTATCTATGCGCCCTATTCCCTTAACTAGATACGCCTGAATTTGGCCTCCATCCGACCGACGTAAGTCTCCTACGCCGTCGGATCTTGGGCGCATATCTAGGCTGTCCGCAAGGGGCGCTTCCGTTGATTTACGCGCCGAATATGTAAATGACCTAGATACGCCTATTCACGAACGTACTTGCGCCCGTCGCTGTAATCTACGCCATTTACGTAAGGCGTACGTCCGTCGTAAAGTTATCCCTGCTATAGGTGGTGCTACCCATGCAAAGGTATGGACGTCGGAACAGCCGTCGAATTTTACGTAGTTTACGTAAGTCGTACGGGAATGGGGCTCTGCGTAGGCTACGTCCACATCGAAAGCATTGAGCCGACGTATCTTAGGGAGTATATGCGACGTGATTCTGAGCATGCGCGCGCATGCGCCGTTCGGTTGGCCGATCATTTACATGGGGTCACGGTTAATTTAAATGAAGCACGCTCACTACCTGCCTACTTTGAATTAGGCGGGCTTATGCTGGCCTATTTACACTACGCCGGCGCAACGTATGGCGCGACTCCTTTGAGAATACTGTTCTGGGCTCCCTGTTTTACGTCGGCATAGCGCATATGAGATGCGCTACGCCGGCCAAAAGATGCGCCCAGGTACGTGAATCTAGCTCTTAGTGTTTTAATCATGTTTTATTAAATAATGAATAGATATTGAAGGGAATGATGATTTCATGTTCTTAAGAGGGGAAAGTTTTTTTGCCAATACTATAAATACAACATTGCAGAGTGGTCTCTGAACAGAAATGAGAAGTTTGGCAGAAACTCTATTTGCTCACAAACTGACCATTAAGTCATTTTAGAAAAACAAATGGAAAAGATGATATATATTGTTATCTCTATCTGACTCAACAGAGCGTTTTCCAATGCAAAAGTGATCATTTCAGAAACAAACATTTCAGTTGAAGGGTGTTGAAGGGGCTCTCCCTGTAGTAAGGGACGGTTAGAATATGATGTGTTTCAACAAGGGAAAGATAGATTATTTTAAAATCATTATTAGTATTTTTAATGGGCAGCTATTTATTAAAAGTGTGAAAAGCACTGGAAGGTAAGTTTCCATTAACTATAGATGTGTGAAATAATTATAAGAAGTACAAGGGGGGTCACAGAGTTTTCTTTAACCACTTGCCTACTGGGCACTTTCACCCTCTTCCTGCCCAGGCCATTTTTCAGCTTTCAGCGCTGTCACACTTTGAATGACAATTGCGCGGTCATGCAACACTATATCCAAATTAAATTTTTATCATTTTTTTCCCACAAATACAGCTTTCTTTTGGTGGTATTTGATCACCTCTGCGGTTTGCATTTGCCGCTCCCATTGATTTTCTATGCACATATGCAAATGAGGAAGATACGCCGATTCACGAACGTACTCGCGCCCGGCGCATAATATACGCGATTTGCGTAAGTCGTCCGTCCGGCGTAAAGTTATTTCCCATATATGAAGCACAACTCATGCTAAGGTATGGACCAGGGAACACAGCCGTCGTATTTTACGTTGTTTACGTAGTACGTGAATAGGGCTGGGCGTAGGTTACGTTCACGTCGTAGGCACTGATCTGTCGTATCTTAGGGAGTAGTTCCGACGTGATTCTGAGCATGCGCACAGGGATGCGGCCACGGAACGGCGCATGCGCCAATCATTTTAAGTACTTCTATGGCGCTTGCCCCATCATTTGCATGGGGTCACGCCTCATTAGCATGGCTTACGCCCACTTCCACCTACGCTGGCGTTACGCAGAGGAAAACCAGCCTATCTTTAAGAGCGAGTGCTAGCAAGTGCTTTGTGAATCCAGTGCTTGCCTCTGTGCGCTGCGTCGGCGTAGTGTATATTAGATACGCTACGCCCGCATTAATATGCGCCAATGTATGTGAATCCGGGCCAATATTTTTTACTTTTTGCTATAATAAATATCCATTTTTTTTTTAAACAATTTTTTTCTCAGTTAAGGCTGATACGTATTCTTCTACATATTTTTGGTAATAAAAAAATCACAATAAGCGTATATTGATTGGTTTGCGCAAAAAGTTATAGGGTCCACAAAATAGGGGATAGATTTATAGAATTTTTACTAGTAATGGCAGCGATCAGCGATTTTTATCGTTACTGCGATATTGCGGCAGACACATCGGACACTTTTGACTAATTTTTGGGACCATTCACATTTATACAGCGATCCCTGCTATAAAAATGCATTGATTACTGTATAAATGTGACTGGTAGGGAAGGGGTTAATAATTGGAGGGCGATCAAGGGGTTAATGTATTCCCTAGGGAGTGATTCTTACTGAGGGGGGGAGGGGAGTGACTGGGGGAGGTGACCGATGGTTGTCCCTATGCACAAGGGACACACCATCGGCCCCCTCTCCCTGACAGGACGTGGATCTGTGTGTTTACACACACAGATCCACATTCCTGCTCAGTTACTGGGCAATCGCGAGTGCCCGGTGTTCCGCAGTGACGCGGCGCGCTTGCCCCCTAGTGCATTAAAAGGGCGCAACATCATATGACGTCTACCCAGAACAATAGGGTCTGCCTCCCACCGTCTTTTGACGGCGGGCGGTGGATAAGAGGTTAAAGAGAAGCTCTACAGAGCTGTATTAAACCTTGCTCTTCCAAACATCAGTAATGGACCACTAAACCTTCATAATAATTAGGAAACCTACTTCAAACTTCCAAATGATAAGTAATTTAATAATGTATCATTTTAAAAGTACCGTATATACTCGAGTATAAGCCGACCCAAATATAAGTCGAGGTACCTAATTTTACCACAAAAAAATGTTAAAACGTATTGACTCGAGTATAAGCCTAGGGTGAGAATGCAGCAGCTACTGTAAGCGGAAAAGAGGGTCAACAATGCCCATTTGCACGCCTTACTGTGCCCATTGCAACCTCACTGTGCCCAACCTCACTGTGCCCATTGCAACCTCACTGTGGCCATTACAAACTCACTGTGCCCATTGCAAACTCACTGTGCCCATTGCAAACTTACTGTGCCCATTGCAAACTCACTGTGCCAACCTCACTGTGCCCATCATCACTGTGCCCATTGCAGCCTCACTGTTCCTGAGTCAGTGTACCTGAAATTATTGACTGGCTGCGGGCATCCATTCATAGTTTAAAAGTCGCGTTCTCCTCCTGGTCCCTTTCGAGATAGGCGTTTCTCAGCAGACACAGGTCCGCCTATCACGGACATTCTCTCATCCTCAGACTCAGTTTCTCAGCAGACACTGTGTTCAGTGTTCCGCCAATCACGGACGTCCTCTTGTCCGAGGTTGAAAGGACGTCAGTGATTGGCGGAACACTGAACACAGTGTCTGCTGGGAAACTGAGTCAGAGGATGAGAGAACGTCCGTGATAGGCGGAACTGTGTCTGCTGAGAAACGCCTATCCCGGAAGGGACCAGGAGGAGACCGCAATCTTTTAAACAATGGATGCCCGCAGCCTGTCAATAATTTCAGGTACACTGACTCGAGTATAAGCCGAGGGGGTTATTTTCAGCCTTAAAAAAAGGGCTGAAAAACTTGGCTTATACTTGAGTATTTATGGCCACATCTAAGGATTTATAAGATGTAGTATATTTCATTGTTGTTTTATGGATTAAGAAACAATTGAACCACTTCCTAGAGAAACTATATGTTACAGCTTTATATAACTCAATTTGCCTTTCAAACCCTTTTCAAGCCTATGCATGATCTGTTACAGAAAGTTCCACAAAGTAACTGTTTTATAAATGTCTTAGCTGCTTGGTCAGCATTTCATCAAAGGTTAGTGTTGGTAACAATAAATAATAAGAATTAACAAGGGGAAACATTTATTTTACCATTTATTTTCATGTGGTTGTCTGATGCTCTGCCAAATAACGATGAAATATAGTAATTTCCTTGGAAGGAAGGAAGGAAGGAAGGAAGGAAGGAAGAAAAAGAGACAAAGTATACCGGAATTATACCCGGCTGCATTTAATAAAATGTATTACAGCTTTGAAACATTGTTTTAAACATACTCACATAGGCTACATCTTGAAACAATAATTTCCTTGTCAAAAATATTTATTGATTACACAATAATAAGTACATACATTGGTTATTTATGCAAGGATACAGATAATGACGTTTACATAAAGGTTTTTTAAAAATAAATAATGCATAACATAGAATATTTAAAGATAATTAATTAGATCTTCACTAACTAGATAGCCTGTGAGTAGCATTGTATACATGACTACCGTGCCTTAACCACTTCATTACCCAGCCATAGTCATATGACGTCCACAGATGGGATCTCCTTTGATGGAAAAGGCTTCAGTCGTTGTAGGTTCCTCCATCAGATTTCTTTGGGTTTGCGATAATTCTGGTAAGGTGATATGAGAAAAGAAAGATTCCACTTCTGAGAGGTTGAATTCATTGGTTGATTCATATAAAGAAGCAAGGTGTGAGTGGAATTTACAAACTATTTTGGGGTTGCTAGTATATATATCTTTTGCTAATTTTAAACGGATTGGCTTGAACTTTTTGTTTAATGAGTTTAGAGCCTGTGCCATGTATGTACCTGGTTTGTTGCTTTTTGTGTAGAAATTTTGTCTAGAGCGTTTGTAAGATTTATCCACTGATTCCATGAGAAAAATGTCATACTCTAATCTAGTTTTTTCAAAATGGGTTTTCGTGATTGATGATGGATTGTCTTGAAATGCTATGAATGCTGCATTGAATTCTGTTTCTAACTTGCGGGCAAGGGATTTTCGTTCCTGTTTAAGTGTAGCCATTTGTCTTTGTAGGGTAACACACAACACAGGTTTGTGAGCTTCCCAGAGTGTTAAAGGGGATATGTCACGGGGTTCTATTGTGAAGCAAATACTCCTTTAATGTTTGTTCAATTTTTGAGCGATGGGTTTGGTGTTTAAAGTGGAGTTCCACCCATAAATATAACATTACATCAGTAGTTTTGAAAAAATGTCATTAGTCCTTTACGAATGTTTTTTTTTTTTAGATGCCTTCAAAGTGTTGTTGCTAGGCAGAATAGTTAATCTTCCCACTTCCTGCACCTAGGTGCTTAATGCACCGCACAGACTCCTGGGAATGTAGTGGGTGTAACTTTCCAGGAGTCTGTGCACTCCCCAGTCTCAAAGAATCATGTGACTTGGACAGCACAGGTGCTGAAACCTGATCTGACACTGCTTGTGCAGCACTGAGCATGTGCAAGGCTGAAATCCAGGAAGTCATACAGTCTGGCTTCATGATGCCCACACTTAAGATGGCCCCAGTCAATTTCTATTTTATAAAGTGGCTAAATGCTGAAACAACCTAACAAAACGGACCTTAGTTTACAGACTAACTTTACTAGAATACATTAAGCTTGTGTATTACAGGGGTATTTATTTTTAGAAAGTGAAATTGTGGCCGGAACTCCGCTTTAACCACTTCAATACCCACCCATAGTCATTTGACGTCCACAGATGGGATCTCCCATCCTGGGTGGACGTCATATGACGTCCAGGGCTTTGTGGGGGGATATCTGAATGATGCCTGCAGCTAGAGGCATCATTCAGATATCATTTGTTAGTGCCGACGATTCTGTGCAACATAAGAATGATCATAGCAGCAGTTCCGCCGCTTGATCGTTCTTATAGGCGGCAGGATGGGACATCCCCCCCTCCTGCCGCCATCCGGTGCTTCTCCGGGCTCTCCCGTGCCATCGGGGGCCCGGAGAAAGAATCGTCCATGGCAGGCAGGAAGCATAGAGATGACTGGTGACTGATATGATGATGTCACACCCGGGTACCTGTAAGTAAAAAAAGCCGCGATTGCGGCTAGTAAGCAACACTAATCATGAGATCGGTGACATTTTTTTCACCAATCTCATGCTTTCCAGCCTGGAGGAGAGATGCAGGGTCTTATTGACCCCGCATCTCTCCATAAAGATGACCTGTCACACACATTTCCTATTACAAGGGATGTTTACATTCCTTGTAATAGGAATAAAAGTGATTTTTTATTTTATTTTTTATTTTTTTGGGCTAACTTTACTGTTTTGTTATTTTTTTAATTCATGAAACAATTTTTTTCCAAAAAAAAGGCGTTTGAAAAATGATTGTGCAAATACCGCGCAAGATAAAACGTTGCAATGACCTTTGTTTTATTCCCTAGGGTGTCTGCTAAAAAAACAAATATAATGTTTAGGGGTTCTGAGTAATTTTCTAGCAAAAGAATGATGATTTGTACATGCGGGAGAGAAGTGCCAGAATAGGCCCGGTATTGAGGTGGGTATAAAAGCCCGGTATTGAAGTGGTTAAGCAATGTGTCAGGGAAATACCAGGTAGATGCAATAGTTGTGTATACTGCATTATGATCAGACCATGGTATGGGAATTATATGAGAGTCAAAGATTTGTGGAATCATTCTAATGGTTAAAAAGATATGGTCGATACGGGTGAATGATTTGTGTGGGTGGGAGAAATAGGTGAATCTTTTTTTTGTCCACGGCGGACACCCACATATTATGGGTGGGTGTGCGAGGGAGGCTAAAGAGGGCACACGGATCTTCCGTGTACAGGAGAAAAGCTCCATAAGGAAAGCATCTAAATGATGCCTGCGTAAATTTATCATACTGTAGCCAATGGACGTTATGTTAGTTGTTTCAGTTAGGTATGAGGGCTAAACCCATACTGCATCAATCGGCTTAATGTTTGGTACCATTGAAATCATGGTAGGAAAGGGGATTTTAACTATTGTTTTAACATTAAAATAACTAACTTCTAGACTAAAGTGAACCTCTAGATAATCCAGTGAGTGACAGGATTTAAATCATTTGTTTGCTAACACAATATACTTACTGTACTTATTTCACAGGTGTATTGTATGGTCTATTGTATGGTCTATATTGTATTTATTTTATTTTATTTAGTCACTTAGGCAGGCTGGTAAGTTTACTGTTCTATTAATATATTACTATATTATAGGTACACCATTGCTACTATATTTTCACTGGCGCCCCTTTAAACCTATACTTCACAATATACTTACTAATTGTTTTAATTTATGTAGGATAACCATTAAGTTATCAATACTTATGACAACCTTTCCTTATATAATAACCCTAATTTTCCTGGGAATATGGGGAATAAATACCAGTTAATTGGGATAATAGTGAGTTGAGGGATGCAAGTAGGGGGTAGTTGCATATGCCTCAAACTTCTGTTCTACAACCCTACAGTGCATATATAACTGATTATTGTTGTGATATAGATTCATGGGAAGGAAATACCTCCATGGACATTAGGAGACGTAAAGGAGGTTAACTAAATTAAGACATTGAGTTTTCAGTGGGCATAACCTTGTTTATGCTATGAGAATATGAAAATGGACTAATATTGTTATTCGACCAGACTATTGAAGAACCACTTGTGTGGTAGTCCAATGACAGGAGAATATAACTGGTGCAGATCTTCAATCCATGGAGTCTTCTGGCTCTACTGGGGAAGAGGCATAGCAGCTCCTCTTGTGTGAATGGTAACCTCCTTTTTTCTCCCATGTTTGTGAAGCCTTGATTGGAGGTGAGGGTGAGGCTGCTCTTCTTCGTGCTGAAGAGGTACTAGTTGAAGCTTCTGTCAGATGTAGTTGTAACAAGGTCTGTTGTAGCTCCTCAGCAGATCTACATATGTATCTGGTACCTTGGTAGGTAAATCGAATTGAAAAGGGGAAGCCCCATTGGTAGGTTATGTTGTGGCGTTGCAGCTCCATGAGCTGAGGTTTCAAAGATCTTCTCTTTGCGATAGTAAGCTGGGATATGTCAGCGAACAATTGATAAATATGGCCTTGGAAGGTTCGATCTTTTTTCTCCCTTGCTGCAGCCATTAGTTGTTCCTTTGTTCTGTAATAATGTAGTTTTGTGATTATATCACGTGGAGGACCATCTACTTTTTTGGCTGTGAGTGCACAGTGCACTCTATCCAGTTCCAAATGTTCAATGGGGATTGCTGGCTGGAGCTCTTGAAAGAGGGCAGTGACTGTAGATTGCAGGTCTAATATTGTTTCAGGAATTCCTCTTATGCGGAGGTTGGAACGTCTGTCCCTGTTCTCTTGGTCTTCCAATCTAGATAGAAGTGATAGGTTCTCTTCTTTTAAGTTTTCCAGTTCTGCCATACAGTCCTGTGACTTAATTTCAATTGCATCCACTTTGAGTTCCAGCGCAAGCTGTGAGGGTTTCCCAGCTCTCTAATCTCTTTTGTAAGGCTGTTTCAATGCTTTATGGAGCATATGTTCAAATTGCTGTAGTACAGCAGGAGGTACTGAGGAGACTTGTGAGGAGTTTTTTGAGGGAATTTGTTTAGTTTCTGACTCACCTGGGGAGTCTGGTTGAACTAGCTTCTGTCTGTGTTAGCGCACTGAAGCAGTGTATGAGGAGATGACAGGTGCCATTCTATCTGCAGTGCGTGCCTGAGTGTCCCTTGTGAGGGGATTCTTTGTTTTGCCACGGCCGCCTCCCAGAACCATTATTCTGGTCCAAATTGTGCCAGCAAGTTCCTGGGTACTTAGGGCCAGATTCAGGTACAATTGCGCCCGTGTAACGTAAGCCGTTTACATTACACCGCCGCAAGTTTTCAGTTTTAGTGCCCGATCCACAAAGCACTTACCTGGAAACTTGCGGCGGTGTATCGTAAACACGTCCGGCGCAAGGCGGTCCAAATCGAATGGGGCGGATACCATTTAAATTAGGCGCGCTCCCACGCCGGACCTACTGCGCATGCTCCGTTTCGAAATTCCCGCCATGCTTTGCGCGAACTGACGTAATTTTTTCGATCGGCAACGTGCGTAGCGTACTTCCGTATTCCCGGACGTCTTACGCAAACGACGTGAAATTTTAAATTTCGACGCGGGAACGACGGCCATACTTTATACAGCAATACGTTTGCTGTGTAAAGTTAAGGCACCCAAAACGACGACTAACTTTGCGACGGGAAACTAGACTAGCGCGACGTAGCGAACGCGAAAAACCGTTGTGGATCGCCGTAACTCCTAATTTGCATACCCGACATTGGTTTTCGATGCAAACTCCCCCCAGCGGCGGCCGCGGTACTGCATCCTAAGATCCGACAGTATAAAACAATTACACCTGTCGGATCTTAGGGATATCTATGCGTAACTGGTTCTATGAATCAGTCGCATAGATACTCTGAGAGATACGACGGAGTATCTGAGATACTCCATCGTATCTCCGCTGTGAATCTGGCCCTTAGTCTTCCCGTCATCTGTAGCTTTGTCACCGTTGGAATTGCAGCATTTCTCCTCAGCGGAGCCAAGCTCTAGCTATGCATGTCTGCTCTGCTAGACTCCGCCCAATGCCCTCAAAACAATAATTTCAAATACAATTTTTTTTTTAAACAATAAAAGTGAAATATCCCTGTAAATTTCGTACCTGGGGGGTGACTATAGTATAATATATATAGTATAAATTGATAAAATCAAATACAGTCTTTATCAAATGATACAGCAGCGCTAGTCGTCACTTAAATCCTGAATGTGACCACTCTTTTGCATGTATAAAAAGCAAGGAAAGTTCTCCAGAAGTAAGAGGGTGATCCAAAGTTCAGTGGGAAAGGTGCTCCTAAACAAATGTTCAGCTGTCCGCAGCTAATAACATCACATGTGCACAAAACACCCGTCAACCGACTCCCGTGCCAGTTTCCCCTCAAGGGGATCTACTCACCAGAAAGTTGAATTTGTTAGGCTCTGAACATCAAATCTATTCGGTCATCTCCAACTCCAGAGAACAGCGATCTGACCAGCGTGTTCTGTTCCTAGTATCCACCAGGTGTCAGGATACACAAAAAAGACTCCTTTCACTCGGCTCCATCTGCTCAGCACTCAGCACTGCAGTTGGTCACACGGCTCTCTCTTCCAGATGAGAATGACCTCGGGACTATAGTATGCCTGTAAAGTGGCGCATTTGTCCCATGTTTAGAACAGTCCCTGCACAAAATGACATTTCTTTTTTTTTTTAACAGACAAAATTACATTTCTAAAGGTAAATATTAAGGGGAACCCCGAACCAAAATTTAAAAAGAAAATTGCGTGGGGGCCTTTCAGGTCTTGTATGGATTTTAATGGGAACCCAGCGCCAAAATTAAAAAAATAAATGGCCTGGGGTCCCCCCAAAAATCGTTGCCTTGCCCGGTGGTTGTGTGGGTCTGCGGGTGGGGTCTGACCCCCAGATCCTGACCCCCCCATGTGAATTGGTAACAGGGTACATTGTACCCCTACCATTTCACAAAAAAGTTTTAAAAATGGTAAAAAAAACACAGACACAGCTTGGGACAAGTCCTTTAAAATATTCCAGCAATGTAATCCTTCCTCGATCCGGGATACGAAAAACTGGATACGCACTGCTCCTGAAAAAAAACTTTTAAAACTTTTTTTGCATTGATACATGTCCCCTGGGGCAGGACCTAGGTCCCCAAACACTTTTTATGACAATAACTTGCCTATTAACCTTTAAAATTAGCACTTTTGATTTCTCCCATAGACTTTTGAAGGGTGTTCCACAGCTTTCGAATTTGCCGCGAACACCCCAAATTGTTCGCTATTTAGCGAACAGGCGAACACCCGATGTTCGAGTCGAACTTACGTTCAACTCAAACATCAGGCTCATCCCTAGTGTACACAACTTCATTGGACTAAAATCCAATGTTCAAATACGCATGTTCAGAACCAATGCTAAACATCAGAAAACAATAGCAGAAGTTGCCCAAAGGGTGGCGGTAAAGAGCTGAAAAAACATGTGGTTTGGTGAATGTTGGCTGAAAAAGTTCTGCCGTGTGTATGCATACCAAGTTCACGGCCAACGCCCCTTTGGACAAAAATCCACAGAAAAGTCTGATGGAAGTCCGATCGTGTGTATGAGGCTTTACACTCTAATGCTTGTCTCAAACGCTTTCAACCACACAGAGGTTCAATTATCTCTGATATTGGTTGGATATCAGGGGTGTTCGGCTCATCCCTACACAGAAATTGTAGTTTATTGTTCGCAGCAAGAGGGCTGATGTTTAATGTTTTCCATGATAGCAGAATGCATTTTTTGTGGTTTAGGAGAGCATATACCAAATACAATTTTTGCAATCACTCCTAAGTTGCAGGTCCACCAATAACCCCGGTAGACACATTACTGGGTTACGTAAAGTAGGGAAACCAAAGGAATCAGAATATGATTCATAATTTTGTGTCACTATGCTTTTACTGTATATGTTGGCATTGACATAAGTCATGAAAGAAGTCTGCACACATGGAGAATCCCTCAAAACAGGGGCAGAGAAGGACAAAACAAGTGATTTAACTTTGCTGGAGTATATTGCAGTCTTGCAGTTTAATTATTATTGGTGCTAGCTTATTTACAACATAGTTCTGTATAGGTATTTGTATCACAATTCCCCGATATTTTATTTTATTGGCTATTTGGAGGGTTGACGTGGGAAGCATATGATTGATGGTGTCCAGATCCAACGGGAACAGGAGAGATGTTTTCTAATGTATCTGTTAACGAGAGAAGTCCCCAAAGTCTTTAATTGTGGACAACAAATAAGCCAAGGCGTGAAGTAGATGAGCATGTCATAAGAATACAGGTACATTTTTCCCCAGGGGGCAAATGTGGAGGCCCTAAATCAGGGAATAAGTATTACGAGCCACTCTATTGTTAGGGTGAACAGTAGGGGTGAGAGGGAGAAATCCCTGTCCCATAGTTCTAGAACTGTGAATGGGTCTCAGTGTATTTATTTGGGTTCTGGCAATCAAGTGCTTGTACAAGTCCCCTGGATCCTGTCCGCTCTCAATTACTTTGACCACCTTCCTGTTCGATACTCAACTCCCTAACCCACATCTTCAACCTCTCCCTCTCCTCCGCCACCTTTCCTTCCCTGCTCAAACATGCACTGGTTACCGCCATACTTAAAAAACCCTCACTAGACCACACCTGTTTGAATAACTTAAGATCCATTTCCCTTCTCCCGTTTGCTTCCAAACTCATCAAAAGCCTTGTCCATGCCCGAATGAGCTGCTGCCTCACGGCCAACAACCTTCTCGACCCCCTACAGTCTGGCTTGGGCCTACAACATTCTACTGAAACTGCCCTACTAAAACTCACCAGTAACCTACTAACTGCTAAAACCAATGGCCATTACTTCATACTCATACTTTTAGACCTCTCTGCTGCCTTTGACACAGTTGACCACCTGCTCCACCTGAAGCAAATTACACTCCCTTGGCCTCCGTGATTATGCAATATACTGGTTCTCCTCCTATCTATCTCAGCACACTTTCAGTGTCACTTACAACTCCATCTCCTTCGCTCCTCTTCCTCTTTCTGTTGGGGTACCCCAAGGCTCCATTCTTGTGCCTTTCCTATTCTCACTCTATATCTCTTTCCTGGGCCAGTTGATAAACTCCTATTGCTTACAATACCACCTCTATGCCGATGACACCCAGATCAATCTCTCCACTCCTCAACTCACCCCCTCGATCTCCTCACGGATCTTAAACTTACTGAATGACATATCGGTATAAATGTCACACCACTTCCTCAAACTCAATCTTTCTAAAATGGAGCTTGTTATATTTCCTCCTTCACGGCCCCCCCCCCCCGTGACTTCACCATTAATATCAACACATGCCAGGGTGCTGGGTGTAATTCTTGACTCTGACCTCTCCTTCAGCCCTCACATCCAATCACTGGCTAAATGCTGATACCTTATACTCCGCAAAATCTCCAGAATTCGACCCTTCCTGACTAATGACACCACAAAGCAACTTATTCACTCCTTGATTATTTCCCGCCTTGACTACTGCAACTCTCTCCTTAATGGCCTACCCTTAAGCAGGCTATCCCCCTTTCAGTCTATTATGAATTCTGCTGCTAGACTAATACACCTCACTAACTGATCCATGACTGCTGCTCCTTTCTGCCAATCCATTCCCTGGCTTCCCCTACCCCACTGTAAAATTCAAAATGCTAACCATAGCATACAGTACAAGGCCAATCACAACATCGTCCCCATCTACATCACCAACCTCATCTGCAGATATCGCCCAAATCGTCCCCTCCACTCCTCCCAGGACCTCCTGCTCTCTAGCTCCCTTGTTACCTCCTCCCATGCTCGCCTTCAGGACTTCTCCAGAGCCTCTCCCATCCTCTGGAACTCCATTTTCCCAGTATGTCCAATCAGCCCCTACACTGTCCACCTTTAGGAGATCCCTGAAAACTAATTTATTCAGGGAAGCCTATCCCATGGCCATCTAACAACTGTCCCCGAGCCACCCCCATCAAATCATTCTCGGCAGCTATTACCTTTTGTACCACCACCCCCTCCCTTTAGAATGTAAGCTCTACAAGCAGGGCCCTCCTGTACCTCTTGTATTGAACTGTACTGTAATTGTGTTGTCCCCCCTATACATTGTAAAGTGCTGCGTAAACTGTTGGCACTATATAAATTGTGTATTATTATAATAATAATAATAATAATAATAAATACCCTTCTTATGGCCAATTACTTGCATATAAGCTTTCAAAATGGGCACTTTTTTCCTGTTTGCCTCCCATAGACTTCAATGGGGTTTACCGTTCGGGTTAGAACTTTTCCCCTGTTTGGGAGTTCTGATGTGAACCGAACAGGGGGGTGTTCAGCGCATCTCAATCCAGCATGTATTACATAGTTACATAGTTAGTCAGGTTGAAAAAAGACACAAGTCCATCCAGTTCAACCACAAAAAATAAAAAACAAAATAAAAAACACAGTAAAATCCTATACACCCAACTCCATACCCACAGTAATCCAGCATGTATTACCTGGGGATATGGGTTGGGTAATCTGTGGCTAGGCATTGTGAGACGAGTTTTACGGTACCATTTTATTGAATAAAATTTGTTTCTCTGCAAGATTTGCCTGATTTGTGCCCTTCTTTGTGCATATTCAGGATGTATTCAAAGTATTAAAGGTATCTGCTGACTTGTTGGCACCTTCAAAAGAAAATATAACAAGTCTGTGGCAAAACAGCAGCACTTAGTGACTCATCAACAACACCTCCATAAAACTCAATTTAAATTTTTATGTTAGATTTATTACGTCTTTTTCCTGCTTTTTTTTTCATTCTCTTTAGACATGTGCACAGCAAAGATTTTCGTTTATTTCTGTTTTGTTTCTGTTCGTTTATCGTGATTCGTAACCAGTCGTAATTTCGTAATACGTTAGTTATCGTATTCGTACTCTTTAGTATTTTCGTAACACTTTTTTTTCCGTTTCCGTTTTTTTCTGTTAGTTTATTTTTTGTTAAATCGAGATTAGTATTTTCATTATATTTTGTATTCTGCCGCGTTCGTATTTTTAAAATGATTTTATTCGTTCCTTCGTTTTTACGTTGGTTTAATTTTCGTTGTTTTGCTATTCGTATTTACATTATATTTTCTCTCATGCCGCGTTCGTATTTTCGTAAGAAATATATCTTCGTTGCTTTATGATCATTCGTATTTTCGTGTCTAATTTCCTTTGATTGTAAAAACGTACTTTTGTAGATTTTATTGCATTCGTAATTCTGTTAGAATACATTTTACGTTTATTCGACACACTACTCGTCGTAATTTTGTAATTCGTACTTTACTGTGATTGACTTGACTGTCTTGGTTAGCACACATACCCTGTCTAGAATGAAGTCTGACGTAGAAGAAAACTAAAATATGTCAGATATTACAAATACAAATCAAGAAATTAGATGCACTGCAGTCTAACACAGAAAAAGACACAAGGAGCCAGGAGGTAATGAGAAAGAAGCTCATTGGGGGAAGGATCAAACCTCTTCAGAGGAAAGGGACAGCACTCAGTGGCTATGGGTCAATGTCCAGAAATATTTCAGTACTAACGAAAGCTAATTTACATTATTTCGTATTTTCGTTGTTTTCATTTCCGTTTTCCGAAGATTCGTAATTTATTTTTCGTTAGTTTTGATTTTCGTTTTTTATTCTTTGTTCGGCATTTCGGTTGTTTTCTATTCGGTCTTCGAATATTAGTAAGTTTGCATTTTCGTTTATTTTGTTTTTCGTAATTTTTTTTTTTTTGGGGTTCTGTATTTTTGTTGTTTCTATGTTTTCGTTTCTTTCTTCATTCGTATCTTCGTTGTTTTCCATATTCGTTATTTTGAAAATATCGTTATTCGTTATTAATTGCGCTAAACCGTTTGTTCATTCTTATGTTAACGAATCAACTAAAATAACGAAAATTGACGGAAAACGTATTCGTAACTAAAAAAATTGCACATGTCTAATTCTCTTCATCTCTTTTTCCTTATTGCCAGGGCCACGTCTATAGTATTTCTTTTTTTTTTAAAGTGTATTTTGTGCGTGTACTCGAGAGAGGAGCCGGACTGCAGGAGTTGGGAGTAGGCAGGCCTCCCCCAGAGGCAATCTGCCACCTTTCTCCATGCCCCGGGTGGCAATGGTGGGTGTGTGAGGGGGTCCTCCCACACAGCCCGCCCTACCTGCTCCGCTTTGAAGCCCAACGGGGCAGAGGGACTCCCTATAAGGGAGTGAGAGGATCTAGCCCGCTCAACCAGCCCCGTTAGTCCTTCGCCTCTCTTTTTAGAGACCGCGTGGTCAAAGTGCGTGCATGTTAACCCAATTTCGAGTGCGTGTAAGTGTGGTGGTTTTTGTGGGAGGGGGTGGGCGTACTAATCGCAAGCTTACCTCGCATAGCACACCCACCGGGAGCCGGGCTGAGACCACCAAACTCACATGTAGCTGATCCGAACCTCTAGCTGCAGAGGTGAATGGCTTGTCAGCGCAGTGCCAATCGCGTTGAGCCACCGCAGCTCCCCTTTAGTATTTATTTTTAATGCAGCTAATACCTGCTGTGTTGTCTGAGAGGAATGAAATGCGGTCATATCTTTGGTAGTCTCTTTTATCTGTCTTCTTCCTCTCTCAGATCACTGCAGAGTGTATGTGAAGAACAACATTCATATAGCGACCAAAGATCGGAGTTACAGAGAAATATGTTAGCAGGGGACTTTAAATCATTTTAGAGGCTATGCTGCCTGTATACACATCACTTGAAGAAGGACAGGAGAAAGAGTGGCATCTATTCAAATCTATTACAACTTTGAAATGCGATTTTAAACATATTCACATGGGCGACATCTTGAATCAATAACAAGTTGCATTGTCTCATTGAATCAAGCTTACAACTATGATACATTTCTATGTTTGAGAGACGAGTGACTACTAGAGATAAATTATATCAACGATCAGTAAGACAAACAATGTATCTTAAGTATTTCTCAATCAGGCCTACGCATGTTCCATTATGAAATATGTGTAAAAAAAAGTAGACTGATACAGTTCCAAACATGTGAAAGAACACGTGCAAGCATTCAATACTACATGTTATAGAGCTATTGCCAGACAAAAATGTATTTTATTTCATATAAAATCCATGGGAAACTAGATTCAGAAGAAAAATATGAGTCTGTTTTTGCTTGAACTGTACCTCCCAATAGTAGCTTTTTTTTTCTGCAGCCAGTTAGTTAGTTCAAGAGTCTGAATTTAACCACTTCAGCCCTGGAAGGATTTGCCCCTTAAGGATCAGGCCATTTTTTGTGGTATGACACTGCCTCGCTTTAACTGACAATTGCACAGTCATGGGATGCTGTACCCAAATAAAATTGGCGCCTTTTTTTCCCCACAAATAGAGATTTCTTTCTGTGGTATTTGATCACCACTGCGTTTTTTCTATTTTTTGCACTATAAACAAAAGAGCGACAATTTTGAAAACAAGCAATATGTTTTACTTTTTGCTATAATAAATTTCCCCCCCAAATTTTTTTAAATACAAATGTATTCCTTAGTTTAGACCGATATGTATGTATTCTTCTACATATTTATGTTTAAAAAAATCGCAATAAGCGTATATTGATTGGTTTGCGCAAAAGTTATAGCATCTATAAAATAGGGGAAAGATTTATGGCATTTTTATTATTCTTTTTTTATATTACTAGTAATAGCGGCGATCTGTGATTTTTATCGGGACTGCGATATTGTGACGGACAGATCGAACAATTTTGACACTTTTTTGGGACCATTGACATTTATACAGTGATACAAGCTAAAAAAGATCAAGGGGTTAACTGTGTGTCCTAGGGAGGGATTCTAACTGTGGGGGGATAGGACTGACTGTAGGAGGAGACCGATTGCTCTTCATACTTAGTATGAACAACAGATCAGTCTCCTCTCCCCTGACAGCACAGAGCTCTGTCTGTTTACAAGCGCCCTCTAGTGCTCTTAAAGCAGCCAATGTATACCTAAGTCGATTTGCCCAAGCGAGCCAACTTGTTGCAGTATAACTGCGGAGGCTGGTCATTTAATGAAAATCAAGACTGGATTTAACATTGCCTAAATATGGCAGAAGTAAAAGGCAGCTTTCTCAACCCCGGTTTTTGACAATACATTTTTAGGGTAAATCTCATATAAATCTTAAAGTGGTTGTAAACCTCAGACATGAAATATGAATAAAGAATATCCCTCTATAGTGTGCATTTGTCTAAATTAAAGTGGGAGTAAACTCCCATGTATACTTTTTACCTATAGGTAAGCCTATAATAAGGCTTATCTATAGGTACTGTAAATATCTCCTAAACATTCATCATTTAGGAGATATTAACTTTAGATGTAGCTGGTGATGTCTGCCCCTTCTTAGTATTGCCCTGTACACACGATCGAAAATTCGGCCAGCAAAAGTCCGATGTGAGCTTTTGAACGGAAATTCCGTTGGCTGTTGGCTCCATCTGACTTTTGCCGGCAGCAAAAGATTGAGAGCTGGTTCTCAAATTCCGAGCTGGTTCTCAAATATCAGAAAATCCGATCATCTGTAGCAGTTCTGACGCATGCTCAGAATCAAGTACGAGAAGGGAGCGCTCTGTCTGGTAAAACGAGTGTTCGTAATGGAGATAGCACATTCATCACACTGCAAATTCTGGGATATTCTTTTGTTCTTTATAATCCTAGAATAATGAAGTTGTTTTGCTGCTGACAAACTAATTTTGTTATTATTTCTTGTGATCTCATGAAAAATCTTTATTTTTTTTTTTAAAGCCAGATCTCCATAATAATGTTTTGAATTATTTTTTTATAGTCATTTTTTTTCCTTTCTTTTTTCAATCAAGATCTCCTTTTTTTTTTGATTATTTGAAAATTATTTTCTAGTGATCTCCATATTTTGTGTGTGTGTGTGTGTGTGTGTGTGTGTGTGTGTGTGTGTCAAGTTACCACAACAACATTATTATCTTGTATTTTAAAATCTTAAGGAGGTTGGTTGGTGTCCCTTTGTTAATTTCACATTGAATTTTTGAAATGTACCTGCCTACTCACAAACAAACTGTCCTATTTGAAGAACAACACATAGACAAGTATTTTCAGAAAATAAAATATCCATTTATTCTTGGTAACAAAGTCCTGGACCCCAAGGCAGACATCAACTATTTGGAAAAAAAAATTGGTAACTTGAGAAGTCATTAATAGGGAGCACAATCTGGTCCAGGACACCCAGAGATCAGTAACAGCAGCAGATGACATGTATGTCCCCAGTCTGTGGTACTACAACAGCCTGCGTTTTCTGTCAGACCAGGCTGAACCCAGGCCATCACTTTCTTGTCTTTCCGCCAGCCTTCCCTCCACCCTTCCCTACACACTGTGGCTTTGCTCATTGAGTTGTGGCAGGAGGTAAAGGAGGAGAAAGATGTGGAGGAAGATGGATGAACTCAAAAAAGTGTGTTTTTCTGTCAGTTAACCCATCAACCCCTTATTTAGGGTCTGTAAAATAAGGTTCTCACAGAGGAGGCGTTGGCCCTGCTACGTGTCCTGTATTTTGGCTGCTACTATGCAGGCACAGCCCTCTTAAACACAGTTTTTTTTCAGGGTGGCATGAGCATCTTGAATGAGGGCAAGTGCTGCCTCATCCAAGTTCCTTCCCTTCCTGACCCTTTTTGTTGGGCACCTAGGATTGGGTCAGGCCACTGGGCCCGGTCACCTCCTGGCTGCCACTTCCCCCTGCCACCTCCTGCCTGCCACATTCCAGACACCTCATCCTGGCTGAGGTCTGCCTATGTATAAAAAAGGGACATAGTTTTGGTTCATCAATCACACACAATTTTTAGCTCACGACTGTTGCAAATTGAATGTTAATAAATAGAAAAGACTCTCATTCTCAACCCAGCAGTTTTCATTTTTGTACCAATCATTTTTGGCCACTACTGTCTATTGATGTGTCAAACACTTTTTGTTAAATTATACATTTGTTATCTATAAGAACATCTAGTTAGCATCAATAATTTTAGGACAATAAATATTTAGAAAAATACTATACCTGGCTCAAGCTGGGCTCCTCCACTTCTTCCAGGATGGAAGGCCCAGATTGGTCCTCAGAAGCCTCAGCTGGGGTGGAGGGAAGGGCGGAGGGAAGGGTTCCCTGGCTTCAATCTGGTCGTCCAGAAACCGCATTCTGTTGTAGTACCACAGACTGGGTACATACACATCTGCTGCTGCTGCTCTTGATGTTTGGGATTTTTGGACCTTATTACGCTCCTTCCTATACTTACTTCTCAAGCTACCAATTTTTTTATCCACAAACTTGATGTCTGCATCGGGGACCTGTGTCTTCACTAATTCCAGCAGTTTTTCCAGCATTGCCTTCCTCGCTGCTTTATTATGATATAAGGGGTTTTTAACCTCCCACAAATTCCTCAGCTCCCTGTACCGGTCTATGAACCTGCCCATGAAGTCAGGGACCTTAAACTGTTTCATATTGTCTGCAAGACAAAACACAAGACAAAAACACTAATGTCAGGCTAAACTCTCCTAATCTTATCCCAATATAGGCCTCAATCTAGAATCAGTATAGGCCACTGATGCCCCAAGTTTAAATTTTACCTTCGGTCTCACGTTTGATGCTTCCTCCTTCCTCCGCACACAGAACGTAGGTACAACACATGCGTGTTAGCTTTACATTCACTGCGCATGCGTGAAACTCCACACTTGTCGCCCGCCCCTGACGTTCTTTCTAGTATATTCCCTGCCTTTTCTCTTTCATTGCAGTAGGAGAGGAACATGGCAGAGACGCAACAGGTGCGTGATAATAGCAGTAAAGAGGGGGAAAGCCCGGAGTCAGAAATGTCCCGATCCATGAGGAGATGTAAGGCCTCTAATATTTCCTTTGTAGACATGGCGGAGATGGTGGACATCTTGAAGCGCACCGACTATGATGGGAAGTATAGACCGTACCCCAACCCAAATGTGAGAAAGGCCAAGATCATGAGTAAAGTTGTGTGAAGTCTGCACAGGAATTTTAGGGTACGACGATCCAAGGAGCAATTGAGGAAACGCTGGTCAAACCTGAAATTGAGGGAGCACAATCAGTACAGAGGATCAGGAAAATGTTTCTAAAAAGTAAGTATTTGTCCTGTGTTCCTATTATTATTATTATTATTATTATTATTATTATTATTACTTGCATGTTGCTCCATGTGCTTTTCTTTACTGTTGTACGGTTTAAAATGGCAACTATCATGTTCGTGGGCACAGTAACCGGTCGTTGTAAACATCATTCACCGACTCAATACAATGTTTTTGGCAGATACAAGTTAGCTACATTTGGTAAAGCCTATTTGTATTAAAATAAGTTTATTACATTGTTGTCTAGATGTGTTTGTAACTAGAATAAAATGCAAACTTTAATTCAGTGTAAGGAGAGGACACTCAGCAGCTGTTTACACATCTGGACTCAGGAGCACTAGTGTGGGACACCAGAACAACCTTTTTAGGTTGTCCCACACAGGTTCTCCAGTGGATACCTGGGGGGATTCCATGTGTGAAACTTGTCCCAAAAAGGTAAGTATTCCAGCTTTGGGAAGGGAAAAAATTATGTCTTCAGCTTGGAACTCTGCCAAAACAGACAATTGTACCACACTTCCAAGCAATGTTTCATATTCCTATTTCTGGCCTCAAATGTCTGTGCTAAGTATACCTTTTGTTTCATTCTCATATGGGAGAAAAGACGACCGTACATGTCCGGGCGGACAGGTTTCCAGCGGACTGTTTTAAAGCAAGTCCAGGAAACAGTTGTCCGCTGGAAACCTGTCCGATCCGCCCGAAAATGGTCCGCTCGGGCCTACACACGGCCAAACATGTCTGCTGAAACTGGTCCGCGGACCAGTTTCAGCAGACATGTTTGGTCGTGAGTACGGGGCCTTAGGGAGAATCTAAATAACAACAAAATGCCACCATTTTTGAATTGTTTGGACCAATTTTCAAAAATGTTAGGACATTTTAAAAGCCAAATTTTGAAAATGCACAAAGTGTGTCAACATGTGCTATCTGCCATCACGGGATATCAATATACGTGTTTTATGGGTGCAACCCTGTCCTCGCAACTCAATTAGGTAAGAGGAAGGGGTTGCACCCCCAAAACACGTCCATTGATCCCCGATGATGGGAGATAGCTGTAACAGCTCTGGTGAACGAAGTGAACCACAACTGCGGTTAGCAAGGATTTCAATGCACTTCTCTATGTGAGAATTCAGTATTGGGCCACAAGCGTCACTCCACACAAACAGGAGTTTGGGGGTTCTCTACATTATCTCTCTCTCACATAAAGAAAGGCGTTGAGCTACTAAGGATGGACGCATTACAACAAGCGACCAGAGCTTAGCGTTTAAAATTATAATATACACTTTAAGGATTCCAATGCACCTCTATATGCAAGTGATTATCAGTGCGGGACCCCAGGCATCACTCCACGCAAACAGGAGTCTGGGGGTTCTCTACATCATATCACTTAAACATATAGAGATGTATTAGGCCACTAAGGGAGTTGGTATGAAATACCATTAAACCTTAGCATAGAAAAGTTAGAGCGAACATGTTCAGCAATTCAGGGCAAGGCCCATAAGCAATTTACACTTATGTCAAGTAAATAGGAGTTGTTGAGACAACTAATAGTTGCATATAAGAGGCAAATATAGCTCAGGTAGTTATAGAAGCATATGAGAGGCAATTATAGCTCAGGTAGTTATAGTTGCATTTGAGAGGCAATTATAGCTCAGGTGGTTATAGTTGCATATGAGAGGCAATTATAGCTCAGGTAGTTGAGAGTAGATGTCCCTTTAAGACATTTCTTAACAAACAGTCATAGGCACAACAGTCTATAACAAGTAGTATGTTAATAGCCACAAGCCATAATAAATATCAGCAATTGTTTTAGGTGGAAGGTATGCATCAGATGTTTCTATAGAACTACAAGAGACACAATTGCTACTTATCCGTTTGCAGGGCTTCAGTGTAGCAACAAGGG